>NC_088366.1:61328159-61400659 GCF_034508935.2 Berghia stephanieae | reverse complement strand
AAACCTCACGATAGAGGGTTTTCACATGTCGTCAATTCAACCTCGAGATCAAGTCTGTACAAAATATCCATTTAATAAAAAAATGTAAAAGATTTTTCCTTTAGTCTCAATGGATAAGATTATGACGGTGGGGGGGGGGGGGGGGGGGGGGGGGGGGAACAAAACAACTCTTCTTTCACAATAATACAACAAAAAATTTCTGACGCAGATATCAGATGTGAGAATTTATTCTCTTCATTTTTTTTTTTCAGAGGCCGTTGGTGTCAATGTGAAATACTCTTTATTATTTACAAATACATTTTAAGAGGACCACAGTTGATAAAACATCTGCATGTCATCGTGGGGGGTTGTTCTGACCTCCCTGTACATCCAGCAGTGATTGGGTGACTGGGGTCAAATGTTAGATCCAAAGAAAACGGGGGCTTTTTTTAGTGTGTGTTTATCAAAACTTTATTCTGAGAACGGCAAGCGTTACCCTTAATTCCAACCACAAGAGACTGAGAAGAAACTGCACCCTATATAATATTTATATAATACCTCACTGCTCTATATGTTCTATTTTTTTATGGAGGGGGGGGGGGGGGGTACCGAGATAAAGAAATAGATACCCCCCCCCCCCCCACCCCTGCCCCCTTAACAAAATATTCCTATTCAATGAACCAATTATAATAATAATAATAATAATAATAGATCTTTATTGTCCATAAATATGGCAATTTGTCATTTAGTTACACTTGTTATAACGTTATATGATAACTATAACATAGAACAGATATTTCACTCCTACTTATTTTTTCTCTCTCTCTCTCTCTCTCTCTCTCTCTCTCTCTCTCTCTCTCGTTAGTGGAGCTCATTCTGCTCATTGCCATATGCGGCAGAGCATCTAGTCGAAAGGTGTGTTGTGACGATGCACGAATGCGGACCGGACTTTGCTGATTGGGTCGATCGTCATAACATAATAGTGTGAACCATAAGAGGCTGCTGCCATATGCCTAAATACATAGTAAGCAACTCGGCTACCACTTGCGGGTTCTGGTAAGATATCTCGATGCCCGTGCCTCTAAAGGAAAGGGGCCCTTAATTCGGCACGAGTGCAGCTGAAACTAGTTCTGAGCTCTCTGAACACACACAGACACACACACACACACACACACACACACACACACACACACACACACACATCAGTGGTTGAGTTGCAGGGTTAAACAGGTCTGATGGAAAGTATGCTGAGGCGGACTACAATAAAAGGGTAACAAGGAATTGTTACTGTCCATTGAACACAACCAGAGAGAGAGAGAGAGAGAGAGAGAGAGAGAGAGAGAGAGAGAGAGAGAGAGAGAGAGAGAGAGAGAGAGAGAGAGAGAGAGAGAGATAGGGAGACTCCTCTACCAAAATATTACATTAAAAAAATAGAATTTTACTTGGAGAATTCAATATTATATGAAAAATAAAGGACAAATAATTTCATAAATAATTGAGTCAAAAACTATAAAGAAACAAAACCCCATTATGACTAAATCAACCCTTTTTGTACATCTTCGGGAAATATCAAAGCTTAATTTCACTTCTCAATATATTCTTTACAGCTAGTCAAGTTGACCCCATAATTACAAACACCATCTCGACCACAACCCTATCCCATTCCTCTATTCAGTCGACCACCATAATGACCTCTTTAAATTGTGTCATTTTTGACACTTGGCACCAGCCTGTCTAGGCTGATGTCATAAACTGGGAGTATATTCACAAAATTCATGCAAATAAACACAGGTGTCAAATTATGACACAAAACATTATAACATTGATTTTTTTCAGCGGATCCATAAACTGGCTTGAACTCTATCAGCAAAAATTAAATGACATGACAAAATCAGCCGAAAATAATTAATTCGCCCTACCGGGCCTGACAGCCCAATAAGCCAGAGTCTATACAGCTTTCTATGGCAATAAACCAACATTAGATAATGCTTGCTATCTTTTGGAAAGGACCATAGCCTTCCATAAACTAATCTCCAACATATTTAACAGACTTTAGGAGAGTGAAGAAACCAATAGAACCGTTAAAATTAAAGAACCAATTCGTCCAGCGAGTTCCTCACTAGAAATACCTTGGTGTAACGATTGATGACAGGCTCGAGTGGGATGAACACTTGAAAATAATTAAACATAAGATGGGCAGGTGTACTTATTTTTTAACAAAACTTTCTCAGTTTAGAATAGATAAAACTCTCTGCACATCATTTTTATAAAGCAGTAATTGAAAGTGACTTGTCATTTTGTATAACAGGTTGTGGAGGCAATTGCTTAGTAGTGGAAAGGAATAAATTAATTCAAGTATTAAAAAATCCATTAAATGCTAAATAAATAATGTTGACAATGTAGATCTTTTATATGAGAAATTTTACATATATTAAAAGACCAGCATCATCCACTAAGACCATCAGTTATTATGTAAGGAAGGAGGGGTCTTTCTCTATTTCAACTAAAACAGAGACACCGAAAATCTTTTCTGCCGTCTAGTATTAGGCTTTTTTATAGCAAGCAAAGACTATTTTATATAATTATTTTCGCTTTTATTTACTTCCTAGTAATGTAAATAATAATTTATCAATGTATTTGTTTTGCAATCTTTACATTGACATGTTAAAATATTTTACATTAAAGAAATTATTCATATATAAGGCACAATTCTGGCTGTGAAACCACTCCATATATATATATATATATATTATATATAATATATATATATATATATATATATATATATTATATATATATTATGAGTGTTGGTGGGTACTTGTAGGTAAGGATACAAGAATATCAACATTGAACCCAAATGCAGAGGCTCCTACCCCATAAAGCGGAATCAACTTACGAATATTAACTACGACATGATTTGCTGCAAATTGTTAAAACACTAAAAAGGGGGTCAAATAATAATAGAGGACACAGGCCCTGGCAGTCTCAGAGCAAATAATTAAATGGTTGGATTTATTTAACCATGTCAGGACCCCCCTCCAAACACACACATAATCAAACAAATGCGCGTGCCGGCGCATGCACACACAAACACACACACACACACACACACACACAAATACACATGGCTAAAATTAAATACGGAAAGAAGCCTACTCAATAATATCACCGATTGGAGCCAACATATAATTTTACTAGGTCATTTACCTCACACTGTGGAGCCAACAATAATAATAATAATAATACTTCGGTCATTGACTCCCCCCACCCCCTACCTAAAATATAATATTATCTGACATCAACTGCACAGACTATGAAGGGAATAGTCAGACACACAAAATGTGTGTTGATTGACCATAGAGGATAATGACGAAATAAACCACAGCTAACATTTTAAATTTATTTCTCTTGATTGAAAAGCGGAATTGTGGTAGACCTTCCATAAGCTACTACATCCCAAGTATTCTTGTTCTAGCAGGGGGTTTGGGAGGGGGAAACTTAAAAAAAAAAAGTTTCCCCCCTCCCAAACCCCCTACTAGAACAAGAATACTTGGGATGTAGTAGCTTATGGAAGGTCCCCCGGAATTTTTGCCTTGAAAGCGGAATCGCGGGATGTAGACCAATTTAGCAGAATAATTCCGCGAAAAGCGGAAGGGTAGGAGCCTCTGCAAATGGAATAATCATTCTACAGACACAAGACTGAAGAAGTGGGTGGAACCACAGAAACATGTGTTTCGGCCATAAAAGTGAGTGAATCCATTTATACTATATATATATATATATATATATATATATATATATATAATATTATATATATATATATATATATATATATATATATATATATATATATACACATCACATACACAGATGCATCATATTTCTATTTATTTTACTGTGTAAATTATAACATGTCTGTACCAAAAAAAATTCCGTTTTGGGATGCAATAAAGTATAATCACTATTTCTATTATTATTATTACTATTATCATTATTATTATTATTATTATTAATATTATTATTATTATTATTATTATTATTATTATTATTATTATTATATAATTATTATTATTATTATAATAATTATATTATTATTATTATTATTATCATCATTACTATTATTATTATCATTACTATTATTATTATTATTATTAAGAGGGAAGGAGGTGGGGGTGGGGGGGGGGGGAGGTGAAAGAAATAAAATCCCGACTGCGCCACGGATCAATTCCCGTCTATTTGATGGTGGGGTGAGTAGTGCTCTACCACTGACCTCCCCTACAGCAATAACCAATCAATTAATAGGAGAAATTGTGTCAGTGAATGACATAATCAGTTGGAAGGTGAAAATTTTGGATTTGCATTTAAAACGTTTTTTTTTTTTTTTTTTTTTTTGCATTTTCTGAAAGAATATGATCAAAGAGCATTTTAATCTTTATTTGAACTAAATCGGGTGATTTTTCATGAAGTTATGGTCAGATGTATGGGACAGGTATCAAGCAACTTTTCTCAAATTTCATACTTTTTCAACTTGACTAGCTGTAAAGAATATTTAGAAGTGAAATTACGCTTTGATATTTCCCGAAGATGTACAAAAAGGGTTGATTTAATAATTTATGACAAGAACTCATTTTTGATTAAAATTGACCTTCTAACTGAACTTGGCAATATCTCAGTTCAAACCTTTTCACCAACCGACTGATTATGTCATTCACTGTAACAATTATGATTTGAAAAACGTTCGGTTTCCCATTCATGGATAAATATCTTATGCAACAACTCCAAACTTTATCAAGTTTTCTTTCACTGTTACATTTATTTTACTGAGGTTACAAGTATTAGACTTTTAATCTTGATAAACTTAATTAAAAAAACAAAAACGAAGATAAATTATTCTTTTTAAAATCCAATGTGCTGAATCCATGGTTTACGTTTCGTACTAAATAACGTATTGATTTGTCAATAATGAATTATTGTTTCACCCACATCATTCGGTAACAGGTGTGCATTAAATGATTTGTCATCTCAAAACTATAAATGACAAACATAATTAATACCTTGCTCTCTCTCTCTCTCTCTCTCTCTCTCTCTCTCTCTCTCTCTCTCTCTCTCTCTCTCTCTCCCTCTCTCTCTCTCTCTCTTCTCTATTTTCCGTTCCTTCCCACCTTCTCTCCATACTCCCAAACCAGATCTCATCTCACTTTGTTTAGCTGGTGTGAGAATGGGTTATGCTACTTATTTTAACTCAAATAGGCTCTATAACTACAATTCGAGTCCAAAACCAAATAAAAAAAAAAAAAAAAACAAACAAATAAAAAAAAAACAAACAAACAAATGGAATCAGACTTAAAAAAACAAAATCTCACCTGTACGAAAGCCACTGTAACAACAATGATGATAGCCTGGGGGAGACAGAAACGCAAAAAATCATTCATACTATATTCATCTAGAACATAGTTAACAAGAGTGACAACTAATAATGTAGTTGGCAAATTGTAAAGCAAATAGGTGAAAAGAGAAAGTAAATGTCATTCAGAATTAGGACCCCTGAACTCTCTCCTCACTGCCCATTTTCCAGATTTTCCCTGAAACGTCATACCCATCCAACAGAAAAATAGATTAAAAAAAAAAAAGAGCTTTTATATAGCGCAATATCCACTTAACATGCTCAAAGCTCTTTACAAGGAGTCCCTGGCCAACAGCAACACTTAACATTTAGGACGGGACACGACGCCTGTTAGGTGACATTACAATTTTTCGGATGTAGACAACGCTGTTAACGGGCAGGTACTCATTTTACACGTGAGTAAGGTGAGAGAGTGTGAGTAAAGAGCCTTTGCCAAGGACTCAACTATGCGCCAAGCGAGGCTCCGAAAGCAAGTGTCATACCACTAGACCAAATAGCCGCACTCTAACTCTCATGCTATACATAATTTTGTACAGCAAAACCAGCTTTACAACACAGCATTAACTTCTCATAAATTATAACAAAAATATTTCTTCAAATTTTGTGATGGACAAATTTCATACTGTTTCAACTGGACTAGCTGTAAAGAATATTGAGAAGTGAAATTAAGCTTTGATATTTCCCGAAAATTGAAAAAAAGGGTTCATTTAATCATTTATGACAATAACTCACTTTTGATAAAAATTGACCTCCTAACTGAAAACTGAATGAGAAAAATAATAGTTGTATTGTAACGAATGTAATGATTTTCCTCCAGTTGGTGAGGAGAGGGTTACAGCATTAAATTTACACCGGTAATTTCATATCGATGGCAAGATTCAAAACTAAATGCATTACCAATTTTCTAGATAATCGCAAATCCTGCACTACTCATCATAATAAAATGGAGATAAAGATAAAGGGAGTAAATCTGACTCATGAACGAACAACACAAAACAAACAACGTTTCGGTCCTTGGCCTTTATCAAGTAAACACAGAATACATATATATTTATATATTAAACCTTGTCGTGTCCTTGATCGGATTGTTACTGTAACAAACCTTGTATACAGACTAGGCAGTTGTAATATCAAACTTCTATCTAATGTTCCTCCATCTAATGTTGACCCCATAGGCTCTCCCATCTTATATTGACATTGATCCTAATAATCATTTTTTCTATAAAAACATTCTGCACAAGCTACATGCAAGTATCAAGCTTATGAGCAATATTGATGATGATGATGATGACGATGATGATGATGATAATAAAAATAATAATAATAATAATAATAATAATAATAATAATAATATATAATAATAATTAATAATAATAATAATATAATAATAATAAATAATAATAATAATAATAATAATATATACTTTATTCATCCAAAAAAAAATGGAAATTCGTTTACAGACGTGGCATGCATGAAAATGTATAAACACAAAGTTGAGAATCTATGGCGACAATGTATACATATATAATATATGCAAATGCACAAAAATCTAGAAATATACAACCAAGAACCAACATGATCTTTAAAAATGCACAAAAGACTGTCAGGATTTCATTTTCTTTTGAAGACAGACAACATCAACAGCAATACTCTGTTTGAATCGATCCACTTTTATTAAATGATTCTTGTACTTTTAGATTTTCCGATCGACAATTTTTGCATAAGATTACTTGACCCTATAACAAGGAACACATAAAGGGTATTTACAGGACATTGAAAATTCCTAATAAGATTTGAAACAGTTATGGATATTTTAAAAGGTGCTCTTGGGCATATTTTGAACTAATGAAATAATATTTTAGAATATCTCCATTAACAACAATTTCTGTAACCCAAATTTGATCTGTCTGAACAAAGCAAAAATCCTTATCGGAATACAAACGAAATACAATTGGAAGTTAGAGAGCTCATCATGGTATCTGCCATTCGGTGATTATTGTGCATCCAATAAATCTCTAATCCAGTTTGTAATCCAGGCATTCTTTGTAATAATAATAATAATAATAATAATAATAATAATAATAATAATAATATAATAATAATAATAATAATATATAATAATAATAATAATAATAATAATAATAATAAAGAATAAAATAAATTTAAAAAAAAAAAATTTTTAATAAAAAAAAAAAATAATAAAAAAAAAAAAATAATAATAATAAAGAAGAAGAAGAAGAAGAAGAAGAAGAAGAAGAAGAAGAAGAAGAAGAAGAAGAAGAAGAAGAAGAAGAAGAAGAAGAAGAAGAAGAAAAAGAAGAAAATCACTTCTTCAATTCAAACAATTTCTGTTTGATCTACTCAAAAACTGTGAGCTAAAACTGAAGCCAAACGGGATCATATGCCTGACCACCGGGTTACTTTTACCCCATGCCTATTTATTACATTTTTCTGAGAAACATTTAGGCGTAGTATCAAAGCTAATCTATTTAGTTTTTACATGTTAATGGTAGTTGAATAAAACTAGACTTCTATCTATACATTTTTTTTCCAATTTTGAAAAGTAGCAAAATTTTCTCGGATTGAGTGAGTTAAACTTAAAGTCAAGAGTTTTATTATTATTTTCGAGCTCACAAAGATGCACAGTCCAAAAGGTTTTGTGGGTTTTTTCTAAAATAATCCAAAACGAATAAACGTATCGCTTGAGTAAGATTCAGTACTACTCACCACAGTTATACTAATAGCATCATCAAACTGCTGCATGAACAAGCTTATACCAGCTGATGCCAGGAGTAACAGGATTAACGGATTGTTGAACTGAGGAAAAGTAATAAATAAGAACAAAATTATTCGATTTACAAAAGGTACATAGATATGAACCAGAGCCTGTCTCCCCCAACCATACTAAACCAGAATGCGTTTGCGTTGGTGTAGTGTGGTGATACAACATTCGTTGACTAAGAACATGACCTGAACTGGGTCCACAACATTATTTTTAAAAAAATAAAAAAAATTGAGCTTTTATATAGCGCAATATCCACTAAATGTGCTCAAAGAGCTTTACAAGAGGTTCCTGGCCAACAGCAACAGTTAACATTTAGGACGGGACATGACGCCTGGTAGGCGATATTACAATTTTTTTTCTGTCAGAGACAACGCTGTTAACGGCCAGGTACTCATTTTACACCTGAGTGTGGTGAGAGAATATGAGTGGAAGAGCAGCAAGTGATTGTTACTGTCCATTTGACAACAAGTGCCAAAATTAACTCAGGCTCCTTGAACTTTATGGTTTTGAAAAGGACTACTTTCTTTGCTTAGGCAAAAAGTTCACTTAAAAGTGTGCTGGTGGCACTGTGAAAAACTGCTACTCAAACAAGTTATTGCAACCATCTCATTTAGCAATTAAATTGAATGTGATCACAAAGAAAATAAATAAAATTCTAAAAATAGTAGTTATTGTTGTCATGTTACACTTATAGAGAAAGGAGGTTACCTCCATATCATTTTTCATTCTGAGCTTAAATCAAGTTTATTTTTATCAATGAAATAAAGAGAGTAGTCACCTGATCAAGGTATTTTTTCCATAAAGGATCATCCTTTGCGATATCGAAATTGTTGGGTCCATGAATCTTGAGACGGTTGCGAGCCTCATTGGAGGTAAGACCCTGGTCCACATTGGTCCTAAATTTATCCACCACCTCAAATACGGACATAGCCGCAGCTGCACTTGAGTGGAGCTGAGTCATCATTGCCCTGGCTCCTTTAAAACTGATTGTGTTTCCTTTGAAAGAAAAATGAAAAGATACAAATCACAGCAAAATTGAAAGTTAAAGAAGAATTTGTATCATCGTGCAGCTGTAATCATTCCATCTTGAGAGCAATAATGCCAAAGTCTATCAAGGCTTTCTTGATGAAAACAGCTACATGTCATTTCAAGTTAGTGAAATCAAATCTTTTGTTGTTGTTGTTGTTGTTGTAATTGTTTTTAAGGGTTTTACGGTTCTTGCAACACATTTATGTCATATCAGTGCCAGTAAAAAGGAAGAAAATGGGTTAGTAAAAAGTTCTAGAATTACAATTAAAGCACCCAAGACAAAGGGAGACAAAGGGGTATTAGTTCAAATAGGGAATAGATGTAGATTCCAAGAGCACACATCAGTGTACTTAGTTTGAGATAACCTAAATGTTTTATCCTGACACAAGCACACGTCCCCACTAAGAGGAACACACTCAAATCATTACAAATCATATCATATATATGTAAAATAAAAGTTATACGGTACATAACAGAGAGATGTTTACAAGACAAAAATTATAATCTCCCAAAAATCTAAACTATACATCATTTGACTGTTTCCGTCCCAGTCAAGGTATATGACCAGGGCCCGGACAAAACAAAGTAATCTCATTCCAAGACAAAGACAGAAAGCATGTTGGAAAACAGATATCGGGGGATAGAAGACAGTAAGTGCCTCACTGCCAACCATGGGAGGTCAGGAACCCCACCCAGAAATCAAATCTTTCTTATAGAAGAGGTTTTATGTGAAAATGCATTAAAAAGTTATGATCAATAATTAAGTTAAAACATTGAGCTGTTGTGGAAAATTGTGTTGTGCAATTAATTTCAGTGAACTCACATCTGAGTTAGATAGGGGCAGTGTGACTCAGCAGCACGATCTTTGCTTCGTACCAGAAAGGTACAGAGTCCGAAAACCCACTGTGTTGTGCGGCCTTGAGCAAGTCACCTCACCCTAGCTCAGTTTGTGGCGGTGCACTGCGGCTGATGCCTGGATTATTTCACAGTCTTCCCTTGGAATTGCCCCTAAAGACAAATTTCCCCTATGGGATGAATAAAGGGACTACATAATTTTAAGGATTTTGAGGTGCTATTAAATCCTTGCATAAGTAAATTGTTGAATTATAATGTTAACAATAGTGATTTCTATTTTTAACTCCTACAAACAACGAATTTTTAACTTTTCAAGAAGGCAGTATGGATTGAGGTAACAAAAACATAATAGAACATGGTCTAGTCAAGTTTCAGACTTGAAGGAAAAATTGAAATGCTTAAAATCTCAATTCTCAGTCACACGAATTGTTACAATCATCATCTCTCCTTTTCTTTCCTTCTCAAACTCTCATTCAACTTCAAGCCATTCGACAAAATGACCATTTTGATAACAACACAGTGTTGTGCTCAGTAGTTTCGAGCGGTGTCAAGACTGAGAACTGGTAATCGCAATACTGGCCTTACCAGTAAATTCTTGAGACCGAGATGCAGAGGACTGGTACGGTAAGAGGAAGGAGAAGAAAATATCGAGAGCAAAGAGAGTGACGATAATTTTTACCAGCCCTCAGTCTCTGTACTAGACTGGTACCGTGACATACGTATGTTTTATTAGTTGTATAAGAGTCGAGATGTCTCGTTAGCCTCGCGGTTGAAACGGTTGATGGGAAAAGAAAGGTGTAGGTAGAGATTGATGACACCATAGTGCAGAGGTTCTATTGTTTTTGTTATCGCACGTAAGCTAAAAAATGAAAACCTAAAACAAACACTGGCACTCCCACTTTTTTTACATTCATTTTGCCTGTAGCATTGAATGAATGAAGTGAAAAAGTAATAAGTAAAAAAAAAAACAGAATAGTGCAACAAAAACTACAAAATAAAACTAACAATATAAATCTTTTTCTTTACTCTAAAAAAAGAAAGATTTAAAAAAAATAACAGAACCACAAAAAAAAAAAAAAATTAAAAAAATACAATATTAAATTTTTAAAAATTAATATAAAAAGCAAACAAAAAAACCCCCACAAAACAATTATTATTACTCCTTTGTATCCTCCCACTCATATTATCGCTGATGATCTTCATTACAAATAATATTGGGAATTTCCAATACCGGTCTTGGTACCGATCATAGCAGTCCTGAGCTTTAATGGTATTTTTATATTTTATGTTTATGATTTACTGGTAAATTTTCAGTACCGAGAAATATTGTTACCGCCCAGGCCTAGTGCTCTGTGAAGGGAAAGTACTGATTTTCAGGTCAGGAGAGTGCTTCTACTACTGCAAATAGCCAATTTTGCCGTGACAATACTATTTTGCAGTAATACTGCAAATAAGCACTCCATTTAGAAAATTGCTTATATATATAATACACTGAAGCCAGAGGGGACCATTTTGAAATCGTTGGGCTTATACAATTATAAAAACTTTTATATCCAACCTTGAAAAACAGTTTAAATATGAAGATGTTTTCGCTTTGTTCAAATTCAATATTCAAAATTGCTAAAGGACAGCAAGTTGTGACATATAGGCCCTATTTACTTTTAAGGGAGGCTTTCCAAAAGCTCCTGGTACTAAGGGAAACAACTCAAATATTCCCTCAACTAACCCTGGGAAAAAATAAAACCTAGTACTTTTAACTAACCCTAATAGGAAACACAAACACTCTAGCATCTTTACTAAGACTTATGACTAACCCTAATAGAAAAAAATCCTCCAACCTCGAGATAATTCTAATAGAAATAAACAAACTAAGATTGCTTTCAATACTTCACAAAACAAACTGACGGCGGAAAACCAAAACAATGGACGTATTAGGAAAGTTTAAACTTTCACTAATCTATCAAGGTTTGTTCTAGAGTTTTTAAAATTCCACTATATATTGACAAATTGAATATATAATTAAATACATGACAAAATATCCACAGTGAAAATACACATTGAAAGAAATGCTAGCACGAGGAGCTTACGGAAGCCCTCACACTTTTAATCTCCTGGGCAATTATCTCATTTCAACATTTGCGCAAGTATAATTTACAATAAATTAGCAAAGGCCAGGCTTAAAAGATACTGAGGTGATTGTGTGGAGACAAGTTCTATCTATAGGCCTACTTAAAAACTATTTTTTTTTCAAAACTGGAATTGCAAAAAAAAATTATTAAATAAAATAAGGCTCATTCAGATAATTCACTTATCTATGTCTGTGTCGCCACAAGTGACCAGACATCCTTGTCTGATCATGATTTTTAACTTTTAACCAGTTGGTATCCCACACATGATGTCGCCCAAGAACCGTAATTGTCTACATGGAGAGTGCCTCAACTTCTCCTACTCCGACTCCGAGTAGTCTGATTGGGGACTAGAACTTCAAAGGACTGGGGCAATCCAATGGGAGTTACAATTAAGATGCAATTGAATACAAAAACATGCCATGTCCCAGAATTATCCAAAGATCATCAACAAAGTGTTCAGTGTAAGAGTAGGGTAAGTCAGGTTAGTTAAGTAAAGAAAAGAAAACAGACCCTAACTTATTTTTCTGGTTGACCCAAGATTTATGATAAAACTAAATCAAGAAACCACTCATACTCACTCTGCTTTGGCTCGGGACAGCAGCAGATTAATAATGACAGTCAAGATTGAATCACATTCACATCAGTCTCAGTTCAGTATCCAGTATCTCAGTGTGATTATGATCAGTATCAGTATCAGTGGTGAGTGACTACTGGATTATCAGGCGTTGGCGTTAGTTACCAACAACTCCATCTTTCTGACTCCAAATTAATTTGAATAGTTTGACTCGATATTAACAGAACTATTATAGACAACTGCTTCTTAAAAATGATTTTCTAATAAACCCAAAGTCGAATGAGAATTTCTTTTCACACTCACACCTCCCCTCTAAGATCTAATGAACACAGTTACATGTCAACACGACACGACTACCAATCATTAACCGTCCCAATGGGAGAGTTCCTTTATAAATGAAGATTCTCCTGTCATAACTTAAGTGCAAACCAGGTAGGTGTGAAATGAGATATTATTCATAATTTAATAATTAAGTATGATCTAACATCATTACTAATGCAGAGCAACAAGAATCAGAGAGTTGAATAAAAATGCTGCCACATAATCTCCTTAGATCATCTAAAAATAACCCCAAAAAACAACAAAAAACAAACAAACAATATTTTGTTTACTGTTCAATATTTAACAATCATTTCACACTTCCCTTATTCTTGCTCAGCCGAACTCGAACATGATTGTTGAATTTTGAGTTCTTGGTTGTCTAATTTTAGTGCTTCTTGGATTGTTATATTGGTGTCTTTGTGTAAAATTAAAATTAATTACAATCACAGACACAGGAGAAGTATTTATTACCAAAGCCGACAACTTAATATTTTCAAAAATGCTGATTAAAGTAAAGGTAAGTCCGTCCCAGGCTGTTTGTCCAGTGAGAGTGAGTGAGATGATTTCACGATTTATGATTTTTTTTCTCTCCGCCGTTATGCCTCTACAAGATATATTTAAAGGGAAACGATTTTTTAAAAAGAAATCAGTCTCACTGACACTATTATTATGACGTTGTTTATGCCTTGGATCAGACCAAAAAATCCCTGAAATATCTTAATCTTCTTATTCTTAGGTCTTCTTCTCTTACTCTTAGGTAAGAGTAAGAATCAAGAAGAAGTGTGTGTAAGTGTAAGTGTAAGGTAAAGAGTAAGAGGTTGGTTCTAGTATAATTAAAATTCATTAAAATTAAAATCATAGACAGATAGATAGTGATAGGCCTTTAAATAAAAACCATTGGGAGGCCTTCCGAAAGCTCCTACACCCCCAGTATTCTTGTTTTTTTATAATGTTCTTGAGTTCTTGTTTGTAGAGGGTTTGGGAGGGGGGGGGGGGACTTTTTTTTTTTTTTTTAAAGTCTCCCCCCTCGCAAACCCCCTACTAGAACAAGAATACTAGGAATGTAGCTTTCGGAAGGCCTCCCTTTTCGGGAGACGTAATTATTATCACATAATTTTTGATATGTGCCTTCTTTGATTTCAAGGAAAACTTCCATAATACAGGCGCCACTTTCACTTAGGGAAGATCCATCATCATAAACCAAATGTCATAGGTTATATTAATATTATACATAATACATAGATGATTATTAAACAATTATTATACATTAATAATATCAACAATTATAATTATATATACCATAATAATTATAATATAAAATATGCATAGATATATAATATGATACATGAGTATTCAATTGAATTAATTGGAGTTGTATACCTATATACTCCACTATTTCAATGTGCAATGTTTTTGACAAGTTAAGACATTTCTACGAGGAAGTATACAATAACCATTGATATAGATAATATCCGCAAGAGATGCTTTAAATGACCTTTAGGTAAATGTTTCAAATTATATTTAAAAAGAAGTAAAATTAAATGTAAAGGTTAAAACCAAAATAATAACCTAAATATGGATTCCTTCCCTTGTTCTGAGATTTTGCCATTTTGCGGATTATTTGGAGGAAAAAATAACCAAGAATCCCTGAAATGTTCTGCTGCTTTCAAGTGGCCATAAAAAGAGAGTTTAATACAACTAATAATATTTCAGCCACTTTAAATTAAATTGTTAATTTGGCTGTTAATCTGGGATATCTAAAGCTACGGCAAAACTTTCAAAGATGGCCGCACGGCTGTATCTTGATTTCAAATTTAAATCGATAAAATTCTTGAAAACAAGCCGTTTTTCTGGTGTAATATAGATAAATTTGTTTTTCCTACTTTGGATAACTATCACTTTAACTCCAGGTTAGTAAGTCAGTAAGTTTACTATTTTAGTATTAGTCATTGAAGCGGTGCCTGTATGTGGAATTTCAGCCGATTTCAATCCCATTAATAGAAAGCTTGATCTCTGCTCTTTAAAATGATACCATAACCGTTCAGATACCTTGAAAAGTAATGCAACAGTGATTATGTGAAATTGAGTTTTATTCAAATTTTAACCCAAACTAGTGCTTCACTTTTCCAATGGCTAATCGGCACCTGTCTATAGGCTGGAATCAGACCACCTATCTAGTTTTATTTGGCTCAGTGCCTTGACGATGTGAGATAAGAAGATAACGTTTGCACTCACTTGTACTTGTACTACGGTACCTACACTTTGTGAATTTCTTTATTTCACGCATGCTTTTGTTTACAAGTCTATTTTGTGCCGCCTGCACCAACAATCTTATATATTTATAGTAGACCAGACGTCAACTGAATGGCAGAGAACACACTGAACCAGTTCATCATAGAATTAGAAAATAACATAAACAGATACATCCAATCAACAACACAAGCTTCTTTATCCCTAGTCCCACACCTTTTGCGTATAACTGTCACATATTGTTGCAAAAATAAGAAGGGTTTGTTTTTCATAAAATGTCAACGGCAATTCCAACCCTACAACCCAATGTATACCATTATGTTAGAAATCCAAAGTAACATGATATTTTTTCTGTAGTATGGGCATTTAACATAGACTTAGTAAAAAATCCAAATCCGCTTTTATAAGCACGCTCTGCTTGATTCCCGAGGACCGCACTTATAAATGAAGGCCACTGTATATACCTCTGTTTGATACAAGAATCTCACAAGAACTAATCCGGTCAACAAATTTAAGAGAATTGAATGATTTTCTGTCAATTCTGAAAATAATTTTGTAGAAATAGTCCTGTTCAAAGTGTCACAGAGGAAAATTTTGCATTAATTTGATAGAACTGATGCGGAGTATTGAGAATCTGGTTTTCCATTTTAGGTGAAACATATTTCTGGTACAATATAGAGGAGTTTTAAATTTATAAGCCATTATAAAAGGATTAAATCAATTTTATTTTTTTTTCAGACACTGACTGGCAAAGAGGTAAGTCATTATATATTTATATATATATATATATATGTATATATATATATTATATATATATATATATATATATATATATATATATTATATATATATATATATATATATATATATATATATATATATATATATGATTTTTATTGCTCACCTTTTAATCAATTTCAATTGAGCACAACCAAAGTTTTGGTATTGTAGGCTTAAGAGTAAAGTATTCAAAGTGTACAAATAAGATTGATGGGATGATAATCTTCTGCATATCTGTAGAATTTAGCGGTCGGATCTGAGGTAGAGGGCAAGGGTTAAGTGAGTTGAAAAACATTAAAAAAAAAAAATTTCTCTGTATTTCTGTTAATTTTTTGAGTTATGAGGATTTTGTTCTCTCCTGTCTTGTTCAAATCAAATGCATCAACTGTCCTGATAAATTCGGGACTATCCCGATTTGGGAATCTGAGAAAAAATTAATGGAAAAACAATTTGGACTGTTTATGTGTATGGAAATGACCCTTGCATGTCCCAGGATTATGTTTTTCGACTAGCAAATTAAAACAAGAAACAAAATAAAGCTCTAAATTTAGATCAATTCATATAATAGTCCAACACATGCCACTGTTTTGGGTCGTGATGGTCTTGTGCACTAGTGTGTCCCTTTTGAGCTCTTTGAAAAGTTGGCCACTATTAAACGTTTTCAGACTTATAATAAAGGAGAGCGTAAATTTGGAATTGATTTTGTTGGCATTTCATGACTTTTATCACACAACTTAATTCATTCTTTTTCATTTTTCAGATTGAGATTGACATTGAACCCACAGACAAGGTATACTATCATTGTACTTTTACTTCTATATTATAATTTTATTTAACCTTTTGCGATGCTTAGTTATTATCCATCAGGGCATTCCTCTCTTAGATGGAATGAAATATGATCCAGTTAGCAAATCTCAATAGCAGAAAACGGTAAGGGCTGCCTGAAGCCGGTGATCGTAAAATACTAACGAAAGAGTGAAAATGGAAATGCTTCGTATGAGAACAAAACAGACAATGGACGTTTCGGGTACAAACCCTTCGTCAGCACAACAATACACAAATAAACGTGGAAAACAAATAAATTTATTTATTTTATTTGTTTTCCACGTTTATTTGTGTATTGTTGTGCTGACGAAGGGTTTGTACTCGAAACGTCCATTGTCTGTTTTGTTCCCATACGAAGCCTTTCCATTTTCACTCTTTCGTTAGTATTTTACAATCTCAATAGACACCATCCATAATGTTTAAGATGGCAATATTCGTAGGAAATTTGCCTAACACAAAAACTATTTCAGGTGAATTTGGGAAATCCAGTTTGCAGTACAATGATTTATTGTTGTCATTTGTCCTACGTGACTTCAAAGAAAAATTCATTTTGTTTTCCTGTTTCTGTTATGTGACTAGTGTGAACTTTATTTTTACAAAATATGGTCTAGAAAAAAGTGACAGCTTGCTTATTCAGTTCAGGAGAAGGTGGTTGTGATGAGTTGTGGAGGATCAGACAGTGTCTGTATCTAAAATATTGAGTCTATGTGTTTTGTGCGGCTATGTGGTCTATGGTATGACACTCGCTTCCGGATCAGAAGGTCCTGGATTCGAGCCTCGCTCGGCGCATAGTTGAGTCCTTTACTCAGGTGTAAAATGAGTACCTGGCCGTTAACAGCGTTGTCTCTGTCCCAAAAATTTGTAATATCACCTGACGGGCGTCATGTCTCGTCCTACATGTTATTTGTTGCTGTTGGCCAGGGACCCCCTGTAAAGCGCTTTGAGCACGTTTAGTGGATATTGCGCTATATAAAAGCTCAAGTTGGAAATAAATGTACAAAGATTTAATTAATAGCTACAATTTAAAAAGTTATGACCAATTTTCACATTTTGCTGAAGTTTTGCTGTTACAATGTAAAACTCATTAACATAAATACAATTACCCTTTATGGTCGATTCACTTAATCTATCAGTTGCCAATTAATGTGTTAGATACAGAATGCCAGTCCATTTCCTCAATGAAATAAAAAGATTTCCTGGATTTTTAAAAACCTTTTTTTTTTTTGTAGGTGGAAAGAATCAAAGAGAGAGTGGAAGAAAAGGAAGGAATCCCACCTCAACAACAGAGGCTGATCTTTAGTGGAAAGCAGATGTAAGTATTCAAATGTTGTAAACTTACAATTATAGGGGGGAATTGGTTGATTTACGTAATTTCCAATAGCCTCATGGGTATTAGGTGGAAAGGGAATTGTATCTTTTCTCACTCACTCACTCTCAATCTATCCCATGACCGGTTGGTCATCGGGGAGACTCTCGGGATGCAGACTTCACGATTCGATGCCACTCATCGCGGTCTTGGGCCTTCCTCATTAGATTGTAGATTGTCCCACGTCAAACCTGTCCAATCTTCAATGTTATCCTGCCACACTTTCCTCTGTCTTCCTCTTCTTCAGCAGCCTTCTACTGTGCCTTACAATATTGTCTTGCATATCTTTTCTACAAGCAGATAAAAATTAACTACCATTGTTGGCGTATTGAAAGATTGCCATATATAATATGACTACAAACCCAAAGCTGTCATGAGCCTTCCCAACAAATGTATGAGAAATAAGAACAAACATAATCTCATCATAAGTAGGAGAAATCTTCAGGTATTTATTATGACAGGAGGAGGGGGAATAAGCCTGGGGACCACTGTGTCATTAACTGAACATTACAAGTGATGCAGAAATTGCTGAGTTGCAGAATTTTTACCAGCTCAGGGGCTGCTAGACACGATCTATTGTAGACAAAGTCGAGAGCATATTTTATTGAATCCCTTAGACATTTGACTGCTTATGGGAAAAACACTTGACATGAATATTATTAATCAACCTCTAATATAATATGAATAATATAATATATATGAATAATTCATCTTAACTTCGCCACTACCACATCATCTCATTCATCTGTGGTGTTTCATTCATCCTGTTTTGTTGATAAAGGGGAAACCCGAAACGTTCATTTTATCTGTTTTTGTAATTAAATTGAAGCTTACATTCAACTTCACGTTATTATTTATTTCCTCGAGCTTCGAGCAGCAACATTTACACTGAACAGTGGCAAGTCATCCCGCAGAAAGAGGCAATAGAGACGAGAAGTTGGATTGGTGAAAAATCTATTAACTCTTCTTATCCTGTCTCTTTTACTGCTCCTTTGTTGCGAATCACTCAGTGCATTAATTTTGCCGTAAAGGTTAAGTGGTTTCCACTGCTCAATCAGGCGAGGGGTCGCTCCATGCTTTAACTCACTCAACCCTAACACCAACTATATCCGTAGTTTACCCGGGGTTACTTTTACCCCATGCCTATTTATTACATTTTTATGAGACAAATTATAGGCGTAGTATCAAAGTTAATGTTTTTAGTTTTTGCATGTTAATGGTAGTTGAAGTTGAATAAAACTATCTATGTACATGCTCATTTTTAATACATCTTTTTTTTTTCAGTTTTGAAAAGTATCAAAAATCTCTAGGGTTGAGTGAGTTAATAAATTTGAAACAAAGAATGCAAAATCTATGGATTATTTCAAGGTGTTAGTAGACAGGGAATTATATGATGGGAGATTTATATATGACGAATAATACTTGTTTGCTCTGCTGTTGACATGGCTTTCAATCTTGTATGTATATATTATGCATTATTATATTATTATGGTTATCTTCTATACGCGTGTGTATGTGTGTGTTGTGTGTGTGTGTGTGTGTGTGTGTGTGGTTGTGTGTGCGCTTTGCATGTCAAGGTTAAAGATATATGTTTGTACACCACATGAGTACATTTAAGTTGAAATACTATCTTTACCACGTGTATCGTTATTGTAATATTTAATCAATAGATTTATGGCATTACTAATTAATATTAAGGGCATTCAAAGGATCTTATCCTATTTTGCCCTATACCACATGTTATGTTAATATCTTGTGCAGATTAATCCCACAGTCAATTTGAAATCTCCTGAGGTTTGATAGACATCGGCCTATTAATTGTATACTTTTTGTCTGATATTTCAATAATGGTTGCTTTCTTTTTTTTTTTTCTTTACAATCACAGGAATGATGAAAAGACTGCAAGTGACTACAAGGTTGGAGGAGGCTCCGTTCTTCATCTCGTGCTGGCTTTGAGAGGCGGATTTAAACAATGATGTTTTTTTAATACATTTTTTTTTTGTTTTTTAATTCTTTAATGTAAATATGTTTTGTTCTGTTCTCACGTTAACTTGCAGTTAATTCCTTGTCACCTTTGATTTCCTCTGCAAAAGTGAAACTGAAATAATAGATTTAGAGACAGGAAGGAAATTTATTCTGGTTTATTAGAATCAAAGTCGTCACCTGCAAGGGTTGCTTCTCCTGTTTATTTTAGAGTTTTTACTCAATTGTGTTGTAATTTTTTGTTTTTAAATGACTGATCTGTCAAAACATATTTCCACTGACCTGTAAACATGTGCTGCATCATTGAATGTCAGTCCAGTCCAATCTTTAATTTATCGGGTTTAATTATTTTGATGCGTTGTGGTGTGCAATTTGTGAAGAGTGAATGAGAATGTGATTTGAGCCATGTTGTGAATAATAAATGTATGACGTTTTGGGTTGTTTTTTTTTTGAATATTAATAAACATTTTTAATATTGTTAATGTTGTATTTTGGATTATGGTCGAGCATATAAGTACGGTTGGAATTTCCCTTAGGACAGGAAAACATTTTGTTTTCTTCATTGGTCTACTCCTTTACTATCTCTTCTAGCCCCCCACATCAGTCGTCCTTTCAATGTGGAATGAGACCATTTGTCTAGCCCTGTCTGGAGTCTTTAACTGCGAGGGAGATGTTCAGATGGATTTTTTTATTTTTTATTTTTCTTTCCCTTCACTTCTAAATTATTTCGATGTATTTTATGTGTGGATACTTGGTCTAGTGGTGTGACTCACCTTCATACCAGAAGGTCCAGGGTTTGAGTCTTGCTCTGAGCAGTGCATAGTTCAGTCCTTGGAAAAGACTCTTTACTCACATTCTCTCACCATACTCGGGTATAAAATGAGTAACAGGTCTCTAACAGTGTTGTCTCTGTTGGGAAAAAATTGTAACATCACCGAACAGGAGTCCTGTCTCATCCTACATGTTAAGTGTTGCTGTTGGCTAGGGACCCCTTTTAAAGGGCCTTCAAAACCCTATGATTATTTGTTTCTATTTGTTTTTAAGGGTTTTACAGCGCTTGCAACACATTTAGGTTAAATCAGCGCCAGTAAAAAGGAAGAAAATGGGATAGTAAAAAGTTCTAGAATTACGAACAATTAAAGCACTCAAGAGAAAGCAAGAAAAGGGGGAACTGGGATCACTGGGAACAAATAGGGATCAGATGTAGATTCCAAGAGCATACTATCAATGTACTTAGTTTGAGATCACCTATGTCTCATCTGGACACAAACAGGACAAATAGGAATACACTCAAATGCTTACTAACTTACATTATCTGCTCTAAATAACAAATATAATAATAATAATACATAACAATAACAGAGAGATAATTTACAAGGAAAAAATTATCATCTCCCAAAACAATAACTATGCATTTGAAATTTGACTGTTTCCCTCCCAGCCAGGCCAGGACCAAACCAAGTAATCTCATTCCAAGACAAAGACAGAAAGCATGTTGGAAAACAGATATAAGGGGATAGAAGACAGTGTGTACCTCCGTGCCCACTATGGGAGGTCAGGATCCCTACCAAGTTGATTCTATTTGACCTGACCTGTATTTTAATAGGAATGAAACAGAAAGATGGTGTTATAATAAGAAAAGGAAAACGACCATTTCGAGCCGAAATAAGTCCCGGCAACCCTTGTACACAGCTTCCCTAACTACGGACAGAGATGCATATTCAAGATGGAAGTCGGCTTGGACGAATTCAATCCCTCGTGGGGGTGGGGACATACACTCCTCTCAGTTTGGTGAGAAGTTGCCAGGCTTCGATACCAGTGATAGGAGACATTGGGTGGCTGTGAATTGGCTTCGGTCGAGGAGCTGCCTCACAGCAAAGGCGCTTCATCAGAGGGGACTTTCCACCTGTCCTACATGTAACTGATGTGGACAAGAACCAGAAACGGCAAAGCATCTAGTTGAATGGTGTGTTGTGACGATACTACCGGGCAGGTTCGCACGAATGCGAACCTGACTTTTTTGCTGATTGGGTCGATCGTCGTAACATAGTAGTGTGAGAACCACAAGGAGCTGCTGCCTACACTGAATTAAATAAAGAAAGTGCATGAGACGATTATATAACCGTACAACTTTACATATTTATTCATTTTCAAAGTACAATATTGGTCTTTATTTGCCTGTTCCATAATCAGACACAGAGTAAAAGAGAGCGAGGTTAATTTTACACAACATCAACAACAATCCAAAAGTACACACACTGTTACATAGTACTAAACATAATTATGGATTACAATAATGAGAGAAGCACCATTTTACTGAAGAAATACAAATTATGATGCCACAAAAAGAAATTTATAAAATGACCATAGAAATGGGATTTGAATGTGTTGTGCAAACTGATAGTTTTTTTTGTTTGGTTTTTAAGTAAGAAATTTACACAGCACTTGCGACACATTAAGGTCATTTCATCAACAGTAAAAAGGAAGAAAATAGGATAATCAAAGATTCTAGATTTACGTACAATCAAAAGCACGAGAGAAAAGCTAAGACAAAGGGGAATTGTTCAAAAGGCGAACAGATGAAGATTCCAAGAGCTCACTATCAATGCACTTGGAAAAATAGATACAGGGGGATAGATGGCAAACTGACATGGCGGTTTTTTGCAAAAAAAAATCCCAAATTTTTCAAGCTAAAAACAGCAAAATTAGCAAAAATTTTGCAAAAATTAGAAACAGGTGTAGATTCCAAGAGCACACTATCAAAGCACTTAGTTTGAGATCACTAAAAGTCTCATCCAGACACAATTACGGGTCCCCACTAAGAGGAATACACTCAAATGTTTTACAAATAATATATAATGTATAAAGAAAACATAATACGGTGCATAACAGAGAGATGATTTACAAGGAAAAAAATATCATCTCCCAAAATTTACTATTCATTTGACTGTTTCCCTCTCAGCCAGGGCATCCGGCCAGGACCAGGACAAAACCAAATAATCTCATTCCAAGACAAAGACAGAAAGCAAGTTGGAAAACAGATATAGGGGGATAGAAGACACAGTTCAGTGAGTACCTCCCTGCCCACTATGGAGGTCAGATTTCAAAAGATAAACAAAGGATTTTGAATAAAATATAATTTGTTAAATGAGTTATGAATTTGATTATTTTAATTGCTCAGTATGATAAAAATCTATAGAACAGTAAAGGTGGTGCCCCAAACGTAAACAATAACAAGTTGCTAGTGATTTCCGTTAGGGACCGGAATAATTTACGCACAATATAGGTCTCCCAATTTTGTAGTTTGAGTTGTAGGCAATACACTTTCAGTATTGAAAATATGTTTACATAAAATCTAACAGTTGCAGAAATAATAATATAAGACTAAATTATTATGAAAATCAGGCTCCGAATAATTCTCGTTTTGTCCATACCAGCGCAACAATTTGCTCTGGTCTAAAAATAGATAGACGTAACTTTTGATAAATTTTACCTTTTGTTCCATAAAATATCCATATCTAGACATTATTTGATGCATGATCGAGTATTTATGAATATGTGTTTCTTTTGCCACCTAACAGCCAAATTTTAAAGGTTATTTTCTTTCTATTATTTACATTGGAACGTGAGCTGTCAAGACAGGAACATGTGGTTTGCCATGTGCTTCTCGACCTTTGTTTACGTTTGGGGCACCAACTTTACTGTTCTATTGATTTGTGGTTTCTTCAAAATCGTAAGCATTATATCATATTACATCTATATAGAGACAGAAGATATAAAAAATACGCATGTTAAAAACATTATGAACAAAATAATTAAATCTAATACAGTGCAGAGTGGATATATTGACATCACATCAAAGTCCTGTTTTTTGTTTTGTTTTTGTTTTTAAGGGTTTTACGGCGCTTGCAACACGTTAAGGTCATATCAGCGCCAGTAAAAAGGAAGAAAATGGGATAGTAAAAAGTTCTAAAATTACAAATAAAGCATCCAAGAAAAAGTAAGACATAGGGGAAATGGGAACAAATAGGGATCAGATGTAGATTCCAAGAGCATACCACCAATGTACTTAGTTTGAGATCACCTATAAATCTCATCCAGACACAAGCACAAAATCCAACAAAGAGGAATACACTCAAATGCTTAAATTATAAATTCAAAATAACAAATATAATAATACATAACAGAGAGATGATTTACAAGGAAAAAAATATCATCTCCCAAAACAAGAACTATGCATTTGACTGTTTCCCTCCCAGCTAGGACTCCGGCCTGGGCCAGGACAAAACCAAGTAATCTCATTCCAAGACAAAGACAGAAAGCATGTTGGAAAACAGATATAAGGGGATAGAAGACACAGCATGTACCTCCCTGCCCTCTATGAGAGGTCAGGAACCCCACCCAGTAAGTCCTGTTTTTTTTCTTTTTTTTTTTTTTTTATCCTCTCGCTATATAACATTGGTAAATAAAAATCGCCTTTTTCAACATAAATTTTACCTCAAGACAGTTATATCGACGTTGCGAACCATTGATACCGACAATAATTTGTCTAAAAAAAAAGAATGAATACAATTTATATTCAGTCAAGATATCCTGCAGTGAATTAAAACACAACAGCCAAGGAAATTGCAGAGATATCTTGTGATGTAAAACAACAGTCATGGAAAATGCGATACTATTGTTCAATGACATCCTGTGAATTGTCATTGATCATAACCGTGATGTCAGCAATCAAGTCAGGTCCCGGGTCGTGTAAGCTTTTCTCTGTTTGTTTTTAAGGGTTTTACGGCGCTTGCAACACATTTAGGTTATATCAGCGCCAGTAAAAAGGAAGAAAATGGGATGGTAGAAAGTTCTAGAATTACAATTAAAGCAGTCAAGAGAAAGCATGACAATGGGGAACTGGGAACAAATAGGGATCAGATGTAGATTCCAAGAGCATACCTACCACCAATGTACTTGGTCTGAGATCACCTACAGTCTCATCCAGACACAGGCACAGTCCCCACTAAGAGTAAAACACTAATACATTATACAGTGCGTAACAGAGAGATGATTTAGAACAAGGAAAAAAAATAGCATCTCCCAAAACTTAACTATACATTTGACTGTTTCCCTCCCAGCCAGAGCCAGGACAAAACCAAGTAATCTCATTCCAAGACAAAGACAGAAAGCATGTTGGAAAACTGTTATAAGGGGATAGAAGACACAGTATGTACCCCCCTGCCCACTATGGGAGGTCAGGAACCCCACCCATTGGGACCAGTTTCTAGGCCACTTTTGTAGCTTTCAAGACCCTACACTGTTTATGTTTTTAAGGGTTTTACGGCACTTGCAACACATTTAGGTCATATCAGCGCCAGTAAAAAGGAAGAAAATAAGATAGTAAAAAGTTATAGAAATACAATTCAAGTGGCCAAGAAAAGAGAAGACAAAAGGGGAATTGGTTCAAATAGGAAACAGATGTAGATTCCAAGAGCACACTATCAAAGCACTTAGTTTGAGATTACCTAAAAGTCTCATCCAGACAAAAGCACAGGTCCCCACTAAGAGGAATACACTCAAATTACAAATCGTATATACTATAAAGAAAACATAATACAATGCATAACAGAGAGATGATTTACAAGGAAAAAAATATCATCTCCCAAAACAATAACTATGCATTTGACTGTTTCCCTCCCAGTCAAGGTATCCGCCAGGGCCAGGACAAAACCAAGTAATCTCATTCCAAGACAAAGACAGACAGCTAGTTGGAAAACAGATATAGGGGGATAGAAGACACAGTATGTACCTCCCTGCCCGCTATGGAAGGCAGGAACCCCACCCAGGACCTTACACTGTTTTGAGCAGAAACTTCACGAGGGCGCTTCCTTATTTGACGTCCTTGTCAGTGCTGAGGAAAAGGGTCCATAATAAAAATATTCTTTATTTTCAGAGACAGACCACAATAACAGACTTATTAAAATCAAATAAAGTGAACCGTAATAAATTTCTAAATCGGTCCTTTTAAAGGCCACCAAATCGTCAAGATTGACTTCCCTTGTTATTATATATATCATCTTTTCTTATTTGTTTCCCTTTCATTTTTTTTGGAATGACTAATATATCAACATCACGCTTATATCAAAATTATACCACGGTTCCGACGATGTCGATATATCAGTTTTCGACTGTAATTTTAATATGATCAAGTAGGAAATGACGGCTGGTTAATCAGACGAATACATTTGCTCTATGTTAGCTTTAGTTTCCCCAACCTCCTACCAATGACTGTGCTCGAAGGCAGCATGGACTGTATTTTTCTTCAAAATACTATGAGCAGCATCAATGGTTAACACGCTGTTCAGTTCTTATTGAACTATTTTGTTTCCATTGTCTCTTATTATGTCGACAACGAAACAAGCAAACAACTACTGGCTTTTGCAGCATGGAAGGCAACAACTAGGCATTATAATAATCCATCGGCTGACAAATGTCAAGTTTTACATGAAAATGATGACCACATGAATGTATTCTGTGATATATGGACACGACAGAACAGTTGAGAATTTGACAGAAATAAGGTTGTTAGCACAAACTAATTGCACAGGATTAGTGGCAGTGTTATGTCTGGGCACCAAGGTATTTCCTGTTGAAAACAGTAACAGGGGTACCTGATTACAGCCCAGATGGTCAAAAAGTATCAATCTGTATTGGGAAGATGGTAAGGTACAAAAACTGCTGATAGCAAACCATAGGCACTGCAATTAAATCACTGGAAACTGTCTTCAATTTCAATTGTCACACTGCAATAGTGACACGAGATTGTTTGTTTTTGTTTTTAAGGGTTTTACGGCGCTTGCAACACATTTAGGTTATATCAGCACCAGTAAAAAGGAAGAAAATTGGATAGTAAAAAGTTCTAGAATTAAAATTGAAGCATCCAAGAGAAAGTAAGACAAAGGGGAACTGGGAACAAATAGGGATCATATGTAGATTCCAAGAGCATACCACCAATGTACTTAAGTTTGAGATCACCTATAAATCTCATCCGGACACAAGAACAAAATCCAACAAAGAGGAACACAACAAATGCTTACATTATACATTAAAAAAATAACAAATATAGTAATAATACATAACAGAGATGATTTACAAGGAAAAAAATATCATCTCCCAAAACAATAATTATGCATTTGACTGCTTCCCTCCCAGCTAGGACTCCGGCGAGGGCCAGGAAAAAAACAAGTAATCTCATTCCAAGACAAAGACTGAAAGCATGTTGGAAAACAGATATAAGGGGATAGAAGTCACAGTGTGTACCTCCCTGCCCGCTATGGGAGGTCAGGATCCCCACCCAGGACACGAGATTGAAATGATTGACGATGTTGATTCACGGCATGGAAATGCTTGACAAGACAACCGTTTTATAAATGAGACACTTACGAAAGAATGGGAAATTATTATCATCAACTAAAGGGAAGTGCACGCTTTTGTTTAATTAGGTTAAAAAATCTAGGTTTCATCTCCTCAGAAATGTCATCCATGTCATTCCTTGCAAGCAGTGATTGTAAATCTTTAAGTTTTGAAATCAAAAGAAAAAGTGATGTCAGAAAATATTTAACCGAAAAAGTCACTAAAAAGTTAATTGTTTCTTTGGTATTATCAAAAATTGATAATTAAAGTTCCATTCTGTCAGGACTTCCATTGAAATTCATTCAATTGGTTACTGCAACGTACACAAAATTAAACAGCGTACATAACTTATCAGAAAAAGAAAAAACAACCATATCACTGTAAAAGTAGAGTGGTCAGGGCTGCATGAAGCCTGGGATTGTAATAAATACAAATGAAAAAGTGTACCAGGCCATATCCCTGAAAACTTGAACTGGCTTCCCATCCCCTATACAACAGATTACAAAATCGCTATCAAATGTCTTAATAACCTAGCAGCCCCTCTTTATCTTTCTGAACTCATAAACATCAAGCCTCAAATCAGCAGCCTTCAGTCATCAAGCAAACTCTCTATTACATGTAGGTACTTAAAAACCAAGCTGAAATCTTTCAGTGATCAGCCTTTTCAATGTTATGTTGTAAACCCTGGAATACCCCACCTCTCTCTACTCATTAGAGAAATAAAAAAATATCTCAAATTCCAGTAGAAAGGAAGAAAATGAGATAGTCAAAATATTCTAGATTTACAATCAAAGCATCCAAGAAAAGTAAGACAAAGGGGAAGGGTTCAAATAGGGAACAGTTGTAGATTCCAAGAGCACACTATCATTGTACTTAGTTTGAGATCACCCAAAAGTCACAACTAGACATTAGCACAAGATCCCACCTAGAGGAAAACACTCAAATTTTTACAAATCATGTTAAATATATAAAAATAACAGTACATAACAGAGAGATGATTTACAAGGGAAAAAAATATCATCTCCCAAAACTATAACTATGTATTCGACTGTTTCCCTCCCAGCTCGGATATCTGGCAATGGTCAGGACAAAACGAAGTAATCTCATCCCAAGACAAAGACAGAAAGCAGATATGATACAGGGGCATAGAAGATATAGCAAGTACCTCCCTGCCCACTCTATTATTTAGCATATATGTTCTTTGATCCATGTTTAAATGGAATACAAGAAAGTGTTCGTAACATAATTCAAATCTGTAAAGCGTTTTGAGATGTTGAGTCATGGAGAGCAATAAATAAGTGTCACTTATTATTAAATGAAATAAATAATCTGAAAATCTCAAAAGTATCAAATGACCAAGCAATGACTGTCAAAATTAAGTGGTCTAATTCAAGAACAAGGCCACTTGTAATTTCTTTACACTAAAATAATCTTTAAGACATCTTTAAAATTACTCATTGAATGTGCTATGATATGGCAAGACGGTAAAACAAACTTCAAAGAGCAAAATTAAGCATACTAAAAAAAAACAACTTCAATTGAAATAAGGCAATAATAAGTGCAAAGATAATTTCTTAAATAATTAAGTAATACAATCTCTTAATCATTTAAAACAACGAACTTGTATTTCTGGAAATAAATACTTTATGGCCACAAAATCACACAAAATGTCTAAAATTTACAACATACATTTTACTAATATTACAATTGAAAGATTGACCATTGTAAACTACACTCTTGGTGAATATTACAATTGACACATCATTTTCACAAGATACGATATGCAATTCAAGTCACTTTCACATGTATTCCTCTTCAAAATCATTATTATTTCATTGAAACATTCATCAACAGGCATTACTTTCACTTTCATCAAATGCCCCTAATCAACGTTTGTGTAGAGGGTCCCAATATCTCAGTTGGGAAAGCACTTGCCTCACACACCAAGGGGCTGATCGATCCTGCGCGTAGTCGACTCAGCATTGATTGAGTAGCTGGGTCTGTTAGATCTGGAGGAAAGTACTTTGTGATAGACTAGAATCCTATCAAAAGGATGGCAAGCAATTGTCCGTTTCATTGTATAGAAACCGGGATAAACTCCAGCTCCATGGGCCAAATGGCTCTGAAGGAAAGTTTGTTCAGGCAGGAGATGCCATCTTCTTGGATAAAGTCTCTATAAGGCACCAACTAATCCTGTGATAGTTTCGTTTTTCGTTTTTAAGGGCTTTACAGCGCTTGCAACACATTTAGGTTATATCAGCGCCAGTATAAAGGAAGAAAATGGGATAGTAAAAAGTTCTAGAATTACAATTAAAGCACACAAGAAAAGGTAAGACAAAGGAGAATTGGTTCAAATAGGAAACAGATGTAGATTACAAGAGCACACCATCAAAGTACTTACTTAAAAATCTCATCCAGACACCAGCACAAGACCCAACTAAGAGGAATACACTCAAATGGTTACAAATCATATGTTAAAAATTAAAAAAATAATATAAAACAGAGAAATGATTTACAAGGAAAAAAAATATCATCTCCCAAAACAATAACTATGCGTTTGACTGTTTCCCTCCCAGCTAAGACTCCAGCCAGGGCTAGGACAAAACCAAGTAATCTCATTCCAAAACAAAGACAGATAGCATGTTGGAAAACAGATATAAGAGGATAGAAGACACAGTATGTACCTTCCTGCCCGCTATGGGAGGTCAGGATCTCCACCCAAGTTCCCCTCATAATGTATCCAAACTAGCAGTAAAAAACAAAGGAGGAAGAAAAAAATTGATTGGAGAGTGAATTAACTTATCACTTTTTTTAAAAACATCTAATCACAAGAGGCATGAAAAAAAAATGAAGTGCCAGTAATAATATTCAATCTGTCACTGGTATATTTGAAGGAGGAGGAGGAGGAGAAGAAGAAGAAGAAGAAGAAGAAGAAGAAGAAGAAGAAGAAGAAGAAGAAGAAGAAGAAGAAGAAGAAGAAGAAGAAGAAGAAGAAGAAGAAGAAGAAGAATAAGAATAAGAAGAAGAAGAAGAAGAACAACAACAACAACAACAACAACAACAACAACACCATTAACCACGAGAAGAAAAAGAAGGAAATGCAAATCATTTCTTCATAACAGTAAACCAGTCGTGTAACAATTAATAATGTACACAGTAAAAAGTGAGGCAATTCTATTCAGTTGAATATTGGATTGGAAATTATTGTTTTTCGCTTATCAAGACTTTGCTTCTTGAATTCATTTCAGTTGATAATGCTTCTTAGTTTGGCTGTGTTTGGTTTAAGTGAATTTCACTGTACTGTTAAATTACAAAATATTTTCTGAATTTTTTTATTTCTTTTTAAATATCAAGTGAATCATAAAATTAACATAAACTTTCCTCATTTCATCATATCAGACAAGTGACAGCGTTTCAGCACAACCTCATTTGAGATTTGGCCTCTCTTTCGGAGGGCAGTCTGCTTCGAACACAACTTTCATAAATGAGGCTTGACTCAGTCAGACTGAGTATCATTGTCTCTGCGAATATCATTGAGAAACTGAAAAAAAATTATGGTCTTTCTCAAAGTCTGTATTGAATCTTTAAAGGCCTCAATAATGCTAAAAACCTTGAAAACAGCAGCTAAGATGTTCTATAAATAGAACACTGGGAGAAACGAGAAAAAATGACTGTCATCTGTTAAGTATGGATATTCTTGATAAAGCATACAGGAAAATGGCATAATTGGGAAATTATCAATAATTGTAAATCATTCAAAATATAAATAGTCTCCAATAATTTTTATTCATCTCTTGTTTGTTTGTTTGTTTTAAAGGGTTTTACGGCGCCTGCAACACATATAGGTCATATCAGCGCCTGTAAAAAGGAAAAAAATAGGATAGTCGAAAAAAGACAAATGGGAACTGGGAACAAATAGGGATAAGATGTAGATTCCAAGAGCATACCATCAATGTACTTAGTTTGAGATCACCTATAAGTCTCATCCGGACACAAGCTCAAGATCCAACAAAGAGGAATACACTCAAATGCTAATATTATACATTCAAAATAACAAACATAATAATACGTAACAGAGACATGAATTAAAAGGGGAAAAAATATAATCTCCCAAAACAATAACTATGCATTTGACTGTTTCCCTCTCAGCCAAGGACTCTGGCCAGGGCCAGGACAAAACCCAGTAATTTCAAATTCCAAGATAAAGACAGAAAGCAAATTGGAAAACAGATATAAGGGGATAGAAGACGCATCAAGTACCTCCCTACCCTCTATAGGAATGATTCAACTCTTGGATGATGCTTCAAACAAGTGGGTAAAACCACATGGGAACAATTTATTCAAAGAAATTAACTCCCTTCAACCCCCCCCCCCCCCCCCAGTTTTTCTTATCAAGAGTTCCTTCAGGATAGGAAATTAACGAGACCTGACACAAGTTACAAACAAGATATCTGTACATTCTTAGAAAGAAAACTGAATTTTAGGGAAAAATTCTGTTACAGTTACAACATAAAATGCACAATTTCAAAAAAAAGATGTTATGTCATTCAGTTTGTTAACATATCCATTTCTTTCCAAAAAAAGCAAAATTTTCAACCATTTTCCTCTAAAATTCTGGTGAGAAAATAGGAATTTGATAAATTTTGGCTTTAAAAAAAAACATGTTTGTACCTACAATGCACATCTGTATCAGCAGCAGGTCTGATTTCAACTTTCTCATTATTTAGCAACTGGAGGCAGTTCTGTGGAAGGACTGATATACAGTCTGGATAGACTTTCATTTCCAGGGAACACTGGGATGGACATGGGACCGAACACAGTGTTGTTATGAGGTGGGATGAAAACAGCGACTTGTTCATTACCATCGTTACTATTACTATTGCTACTATTAATCATGTCTGTACAATTACCAATGTTCACATCAGAGTTACTACTCCCATTTCTGCACTTATGAACCTTCCTCATGTGCTTATTCAAATTACCGCTTTCCCCAAAGGTTTTATCACAGATTTTACACTTGTAGGGTTTCTCTCCAGTATGTGTCTTGAGATGCCTATGCAGGGCACTGCTCACAGTAAATGATTTTTGACAAACTTCACAACGATATGGTTTTTCTCCAGTATGGGTTCTCATATGTTTTTCTACACTATCAGGACGACTAAACGCTGTATCGCACACAGAGCATTTGTAAGGGCGCTCTCCGGTATGTGTCCTCATATGCACCTGGACTTCACTACTGGTTCGACACACTTTACCACATATAGAACACTTGAATGGTTTGTCTCCTGTATGCATTTTCATGTGTGAATCGAGGCTGCTCTTTTGAGTGAATGCGCTGAAGCAAATCTGACATTTATATGGACGCTCTCCTGTATGGTTTCTACGATGTTTCTGCAATTGACTGCACTCAGTAAACCCTTTACCGCACACATCACAGACATATGGCCTTTCTCCAGTGTGAATTCTCACATGGGCATGAAGACTGCTACTAACAGTAAATGCTTTATCACACATGGTGCATTTGAATGGTTTCTCACCAGTATGAATTCGAATATGGCAGTGCAAGTTACTCTTGGTGCCAAATGTCTTGTTGCAGACGCTACACACAAAAGATTTCTCTCGAGGTTCGCCTGTATGAATTTTTTCATGTACCATCAAGTTGCTTTTCCTGTTAAAAGACTTGTTGCATTCACTGCAAAAAAATCGTTTTGATTTAGAGGAAGCACGGGGAGGATTTTTGTTGTATTTCTTACAACTGTCATGGCGCAACCCTTCAGAAGAAATATTTGGAGGTCTGTCCATGTCAATACTTCTCTGGCATTGGTGTTCCCCTGCTGAGTCATCAGTGCTAACTTGAACAGTGCTGTGGATATCTGAATGATAAGAAAATATCATAATGAACTGATAGTTTAGTTTTATTTCACAGTGAAACAGAAAGTGACCAATTTAACCCATCAAAACAGAAAAAGTAAAAAGCAGAATATAATAAATGAGCCAAGGTCAAAAGGGGATTTACTGATATGCATGATTTTGAAACCAGATTTAAGGCTAATGATGCACATGCTATCAAGAGTATTTCTTTACAGTTATCAAGTCAGCATGTCTAAGATATGAAATCTGATGGCAAATTTAATTGTTTCTGTTTTGCTCATGGTTATTGAGTTTGGTTGTATTTTCACAAAAAAATACACAGAAAGAGGAGGGCTGGTCAACAAAAGCAAACATGGTGACGAAGCATCAAGACCGAGTTGAAGGCAGCCAGACAAACCTGAGCCCGGCAGGGACAGGGACAGGGACAGCGTGGCTCAGGGGTACGGTCTTTGCTTCATACCCGAAAAGTACAGAGTTCGATCACCCGCCGCTGCACTGTGTGGCCTTGAACAAGTCACCTCGCCTTAGCTCAATTTGCAGCGCTGCACTGCAGCTGACGCCTGGGTTATTCCAGTCTTCCCTTGGAATAGACCCTAGAGACATTTCCCCTATGGGATGAATAAAGGGAATTTTAATTTAATTTAATTTCTTGTTAATAAAGAATACCTCTAAAAATAGAGTCAGATGGAAGAGTACTGTTGCGGCCCTATGTTCCACAAGGAATCAAGAGGCTTAAGTCAAGTGAGTCAAAGTATAACAATGAAAGTAGAGTTAGCTTATTCATCAACCCCGGTGCACTTAATTTTTTTTTTTTTTTAAGTAACCAAGTTAGATTTACAAAACAAAGATCATTGTTGTCACATGGAGTAAGAAGGCAACACCAGACCAATGCATAGCTAAAGTACTTTCAACATTTTTTCAGAAGCAACACCAAAAAGTATCGTCTAATGCAGAGATATGCCCAGTCTAAGTTGACATTGTCAATATTACATACGGCATCAGTTGTTAACTCATAATTTTATATTTACATATATATTTGTGTCTATATTTCTTGTTGATTTGAAAACTTTTGTTCAGCTAAAGTGTCACTTTTGATGATGACACAACTGGATGTTTATTTTATGTGTATAAAAACATGTTTTAAAGTTGAAACTTCTCTGATTGATAACTGTGAGCTATCTAACCTTGAAAATAAAGTTATATGTGGTGGCGAAGATTTTGAGTTACTTGTCTGTGAGTGACACTCTTGTCGTCATCGATCAGAAGTGATGCCATGGACACTTGTCAGATTTGTGTCAAATTTTGGGTCACAAACTTCACATATTATCTTTCAATCATAATAAATACCAGCATTTAAGGTTCCAACTATAAGACATGCCCTTTTTGGAACATAATTAGAGACTTCATAATAAATACACACTTGGCATATGGCACCTTTTGGCCTTGGCTCAAATAGAATATTATGTAGAAAATTCTGTGTACTTGATGTTTTGAGAAGAAAAAAAAAAACAACTCAATTTACCTTATCTTGAATATGTGAGACATTTCTTCATTCGTATAAATCAAAATGTATTATAAAATAGATTTTTAATCTCAATTCAATTATCTGCATGTCTTGATATTACAGGGTGTCTAGGCAAATCACACAACAAAAAATCCTACCAAGTTGTAAAAAGTCCTTATTAATAATTAATATGCATCAAGAATTAAACATGTCAACCTAGTAATGAAAAAATGTTACAATAGAAAAGCGAGCAAAATGTAGAGAATATGCACATAATGACTGTATCCACCAAGTCCCAGCAAAACTCAAGATATTGTTAACTCACTCATTTTCCTCCATAAAAATCGAAATCCTATTTTGAAAATTGTAACCTTGACATTTTGTGAAGTCTGACGTGATACAGTGCAACTTGATTATACATAAAAGTCTGTTTTTATATAATGGGAAATGCATTTCATTCCTTTTTTTTTTTCCCAACTGACTTAGCTTCATTTCTTGCTCTTGCCCTCAGATATTAATTTGATAAAAAAAATATAAACTAAACACATGATATAGATCTAGAAAATTATTACAAAATGAACAGAAGTGAACACAATGAATGCATCCAAATCCCATCTAATCATTCATTGTGAAATCTGTGGGTCAAAGAGTGTCAGATTATTAACAGTGGACCTAATTAATTTAATATATCCTTTTACCTACATATTGAAATTAAATTTTTAAAATTAATGAATGTCAAAATAACATACTGTCTTCATTCGTGTCATCGTTTTCCTCAAATTCACACTTCTCGTCTTGTTCAGCTTTTAGATATTCTGAATATTCTCCATCTGTTATTCCATTTTGCTGAGCATCAACATTAGAAGTGAGGCACTTCACTTCGTTCACACCTTTATTCTCCAACTTGAGATCATCATTGCATCTCTGTATTTCTGAAATATAAATTGATTATGGTAGATGGGCTGTTCTTCAAGCCCTTATAAAATGCACATTTGTGCGTAAAAAAAAACAAAAACAGGTAAATTAAACTTTGAGACTGAAGTGAAATTTTAACACCCACTATTCCATCTAATATCTGTTGGTACCAGTGTAGTTATCCTATTTATTCCCCCCTCTCCTGCCCACACCTTCAATAAATTTATATTCTTGTAATTTGGTTATGCAAAGTAACAAACAACTGAGACTGAGACTTATGCACATGGTGTGAAATAAGTTTGTTTGATGTTTAACAACTTCATCCCTTTTAAGTAGAGCCCACTTTTGGAATGGGAGCATTGCCGTTTTACAGTTCTCTCTGGCAATGCACTAGGATAGGATGATGAGTAACAGCACTTCAAAGCCAAAAGGTTAATCGAGCTGGATTTATCTCAATATTTATGTAGCGTTAGATAATAACAATTACTTGCAACCTTTTGGATGGGACATTTGCCTATCAAAAAGTTCTTTTTGCCCGATCTATCCGACTCGGCTACCTGGGTGAACAGCGGGGTCCATACAAAAATCCAAACTGCAGATGGGAATGTTAGTTACTTTATTTGTAAAGAGAGTGCTCTACCTTACCAACCGAGATATCAGGAACTCTGGTAAGCCACTGTGCTTATAACTTACATAAAAATTCTTGGGGACATCATCTTATTTTTTACCAGTGAGATTGTATTATTTAGAGCAATAAAACACCCAGACTTTTCTTAACTCGAACATTTAATTTATTACTCACAATAAAAAGGGTTAAATTACTTTTTATGAAATGTAATTATTCATGCAGTTGATTCTTCAATATTAGAACTTTTTGGCCTAATTGTTCAATAATTGAAAGGATTTTGTATTGGCAGTTGGTTACATTTATCTTTAGACTCTATAGTTTTTTCTATTTATATTACGTTCCAATATTTTGTTTGTGGTAATTTGATTTACTAAATATAAATAATTTTTAAATTCCAGCTTAAAAAAACAATTTCTGACCACAACGCACAGCGTACACAACGACAACAGTTTAGTTGAGACGGTATCCCGTTCCTGACACCTGCTGACCCGGTCACGTTGAGCGGTCAATCACCGAGAGGAATTTACCTAACGGGGATTGCCGTTTCACTCAATTTAACAATGTTTTGTTTTATTGTCTGTTAGACACCCATATTGAATGAGTTGAAATATCACTACTTGGTATAAAAGTTTATATTTTCTTCTTTTACTGTGTGTTTTTTATTTTTTCATAGTATTACTAGATTTCTCAATATAAGTTATCAATGGACGGTAACAAATTACACAAAAAATAAAGCGGGTGCAACATTTCAAAAATTAGAGAAAAAAAAACGTTGCTATAAATTTGTCTGAATTTTATGTATTATAAAGACAAGATGTAAATACTTCTCCTCACAAAAAACGTATTTTTCCTCAACAAAATATATCCGCTACGAGCATTCAAACTCGTCAGTGTAGTTTGGGGCTGGTCTTTAACTGCATTGCGTTGATGACAAATCGCATTTTATTCATATCATTGATAATGCCGGATGCTCTTTTTTTTCCAATTTTGCTGTTGTTTGGTGACAGGTTTCTGTGCCTTGTTCTCCAAGAAGTCTAAGTCTAAACTTATATTGAGTGATGTGTGGTATGCAGTGGTACTCAATGAGGTGTTGTTTTGGGATTATTTTGTTTGGAAAATATTTTCTGTATGTATCCGTGTAATGTTTTATTGCACTTTGAATATATTGGATTGTGTCTGCTTTGATTGATTTTGTGTGTGAAATAAAGTTGTGCACATGACTATAGGCCTTGTTTATATTGTCGAAAATTAATCCAATACTGCATGCGTCGTCAATGATGAGTGGGTCGCGGGTGCAGTTCTTTGTTTGTTGGATAATTGTAAGTGTAGACTTTTTCTTGTAAGTATTTGTGGCACTGGTTGCCAATGAATGATCTGCTGTGGTAAGCCTGTGGTGTAATGCGGTATTCTGTCCAATTCAGAGGCAATAGGACCATCCCTGAGGGTCAGTGGCTCGTGCATGAGATTTGAAAGTCTCTCCTGCGTTTTGGAGTTTGTTGTTATATTCTACTCTGTCGATATCAAACATGCAAGTGCAACCCGTTTCAAGGTTGATTTATTTATTATTAGCGTCTTGGCAATGAGAAAATACAAAGAAGCTAATGAGTCGTGTGTTCAATGTGCTTTATAATGTGTACATTTTACACATAAATTATGAGTGTGTTCCTTGCTTGTCCAATGCCGTGTCAGTCCCATAGACTAAAAGAATGTCATTAGAATAATTTGAACATTTAAATGGTTTCTTGTGGGCATGTTTCTATTTCTGTGTTAAACAAATCATACCACATGTCCTACATAATGAATTCACTGCTTGGTTATGACTTGCAATTGTGTGGTCCATGCTGTAAGAGAAAATTCAAAATTGACTGAGCGATGTAAGCAATGATATAGTGAATTAATGAATAAAATGAGTTTTAAAACAGTCTGTATTACTTCTCATATCCACGCATACATAACAGCGTACATAAAATTTGGAAAAAGAAAAACCAAATACTTCACCCAATTTGGTGAAAGAAAGGGGGGGGGGGGGGGGGGGGCAGGAAAATTCTAACAAGCAGTTGAGCTAAGTTGAGGCCCAACACACAATGTCATTTAAAATTAAACATTAGCAAGATAATTCAAATTATGCAATTTAAAAATCAAATTAACTCATCATTGAAAAAAATAAAAAATAAAAATATAATTAACAATAAAACCGCAGCGAAATATTACGTTTCAAGAACAAGGCTAAAGAGGTAATATCATTATTACCTGACCTACCGCGGAAAAATAATCATTACAAAATAATGAAAACTGAAGAGTAAATGAAACTTACCTCCTTTCGTAGTAAAACTTGTGCCTTGTGAATCACACCAAAAAAAATTTGAAGTTTATAGCAACGTTTTTTTAGAATCCTGAGGTAATTACAAGTAATTTTATTTAAATGTTATAGAAAAATAGGTGAATTTGAATCACGGCTTGTGGAATAAGTACTGGAGATATTGAAATAAAAATTGGACCGATGGAAAGAGGAGGTCTGCGAGAATTCTTTGCATTTTGGGTGGAATTGCATCGTCACGAAGATCGTGAGGTTAATTGGTACGGAAATCATCCATTGGTATCACCCAATGCACGTCAAATCTACGTTCTGGGAATTGATATCGGCTGACCGCTGTTGACCCCGGTTACCTGTCGGGTGAGGTTACGTCGGCGCTTGGAACAGCGGGAAACTAAACGGTCAGATTTATAGTGCAGTTTAGACGCCGTGAACGATCAAAAGTTGCTTTGGACGATGTACTTTGTAAAGGTTGTGACACTTGTCTTGTGGTGAAACAATTTCATGTGTATTTGTATTTTTAAAGGTTTTACAGAGCTTGCAACACATTTAGGTCATTTTAATTTTAGCGCCAGTAAGGCTAGTCAAAGAATTATAAAGTTGCATTTGTCAGCACACACAAAAATTTATGACAATCTATGACAAACAGTGAGCAGATGTAGATTCAAAGTGTAATTAGTATGAGATCACCTAAAAGTCTCATCCACACATAAGCACAGGATTCCACTAAGAGGCACGTACTCAAATGTTTACAAACCATAATATATATCCTAAACAAACAAAAAAGTCAAAGTACTTACATAACAGAGAGATTTACAAGGAAAAAAAATATCATCTCCCAAAACTAAATATATTTGACTTATATTCCCTCCCTGCCAATGTCTCGGATCAAGGCAAGGAAAAAACCAACGAATCCCATTCCAAGACAAAGACAGCGAAGACAAACTCACAAAACAGACATAATAATAATATATGTCTTTATTGTCTTAAAAATAGTGGCAATTTGTCATAAAATAAAAAAGGGAATAAGACACAGAAAGTGACCTCCTGCCGACTATGAGAGGTAAAAAAAACAAACAAACATCCAGAAACGATTTCCTTTTTCGATCAGTTTTTGCAAGTTTTTATGGTATTTTCATAATCACTAACTGTTTGGGGAAATATTTTCAAATGATTATATGTAGATCTTGTAAAAGTATGGTTGGTATTTGATAAAACAAAAGGTTTGTGTGCTTGTGTGATCTTTCTTTAAATGTATATTTTCTTCTTCTTTGCACTTCCCATTTTATCGCACAACTCATTAAATTTTTCAATGTTTGTTCTTTATTGGGATTCCCTGTATTTTATAATTATTGTAAATTTGTTTCCTTTTGATTAAGGCAGTGTCTACGTCCACGGTAACCGGACACCTAGCCTCAGGATCTACGTACACGGTAGCTCCAGTAACTGGTTTGTCGCTACAATACAAGCTATGGATAGACCTCGCTCTGTATGTGTGTTTGTGTGTGTTATTTTAAAAAATCAAACAATACAATTTAACCCTTTAAGTTCACTAAAGGCGAGATTCAAGGTTACCTTGTATAAATGTTACCGTGTACGTAGATCCTGAGGCTAGGTGCCCGGTAACGAAAATAATGATTATGATACCAAAATATCTGCAATATTCCTCTTATAACAAAGTTATGCATCTTTAATTGAACCCCTCTAAAACTCTTAGTAAAAGCGAACGTAATTTCCAGTCATAACTTTCTTATGGGCGAGTTGGGTCACAATTTGACTCCCACTGCTGCTGCTCACTAAACTCCGTTTGATTAAAATTAGGAGTCCATTGCTAGGATTGATCAACTGCATGATGTGTTAAAAAGCGTGAATATCCATGGAACTGATGAGTTAAATAACAGCACTGACATTTGGAGAAAAAAATTTGACTTAAGTAAAAATTTGAAAACCTTTCTCTTGAATGTCTATGTCATGTCTGACCAGAGTTTCGTTTTCACATTCCATTTCTGAGTGAATCATGACTGAAAAAGAAAGAAAAGAATACAGTTACAATTAACAAAGACATTGGATTAATTAAAATTTGATAAGAATACGAATTATTTGAATTCTTTTTTACGTATTTTTATCTTGACAGGATTCGAATTAAATGTCTACGAATTGTGTGAGATTTACATGGAAATTATGAACCAACTTTCTATATACAAGATAGTTATTGTATCTGTATAGAAAGATCGTTTAAAATCTCTCGAAAACCCCGGAGTCTTAGCATTGGAGTTTGAGTGGGTCGCAAAATAATTGACAATCAAAGAAATCTGCGTTCTCACAAAATGGAGAGGAATGCTTTTTTACATTATCCAAATTCAAATAATCAACAACAAAACAAAAACAAAACTCAAAACAAAACAAAAATTATTTTTGGATCATTGACAAATGAAATGATTGGTATTTGGTGTGTTTAGGTATGAATTATAATATAAGAGAGACGGAGTAAAGCAGAGATGATGTGCGAGTTTCAATATATCTCGCCTCTCATTCAACTTAAATTTTAATCCCTAAAACTAAAATGAAAATCCATTCATGAGTTTAAGAGTTAAAATATTTCAGTAATTTGTGGCATAAATCATTCACTGGTTCATCGCTTACCAAAAATGCCATGTTTACAATGACTCTTTTAGGACATAGTGTGGCAGTGAGAAGAAGTAGGATAAAATATTTCCTCAGTGAAGAGATAATTTTATAATTTATGGTCGACTCGGTTTTTCATCTTTTTATTATTTTTTTTTCTTCCAACGGAATGAACACTGAGATACCAGATAAATATTATAAAAGAAGCCAAATACCAAATACCCCTTCTGTGTCTTGTGTAAATGTTGCTGCTCGAAGAAATAGATAATAACGTGAAATTCAATGTAAGCTTCAATTTAATTACAAAAACAGATCAAATGAACGTTTCGGGTCTCCCCTTTATGAACAAACAATTAATAACAATGCTTCGAGCAGCACATTTACACAACCTTTCTTTAACCAACGCGAGTATTATATCATTGACTGACTTATTTTCGGAAAATAAAATAATTTGCAAAATGATTGGTTATTTATTTTGAAAAAGAATTATTTAGCCATTACTTATCAATTAATTCATTTCATTTTTATCATCATTATTTTTAAAATGAAAAATAAAATAAATTAGTAGTTGTTTTTTGCAAAAAATTTTAATTAAAAATACCAAACTGGCAAATATTGACTATTCTATACCAGATATTTTAGAATAGAAACGTTTTAGTACCGAAAAAAATCACTGTAGTTCTATACGCATTAATCGTGTTTTATCACCTATTTGTTATCGTTCTTCATATACTAAAATCTTATCATTTAAATTACTTCTTTGGAATAGAAACGTGTTTGACGTCAGATGTATGTAGAAATCAAATTTAAAAAATAGACGTTCAGCATTTTAAATTTGGTAACTATATAGCCAACATGACCACTTATTACAGTTGAATATTGTTAACTAAACACATAGGGTAAAATCGGGTAATTTCGCCGTTTTTTCACTGTCTCACTTCTGGCCTGCCGTGGGAGGCCAATTTGCCAATTGGGCAACCCAAACACTGACAATAAGTTTACCTGGTCAATCAATTATTTTTTTGTGAAGTGTTAACGTAGATTTATATTGTATTTTTTCCTTTGAAGTCCTTTGAAAACTGCCACTGTTGTCGGGTACATTCGCCGCACGTCGGGGAACTTCGCCGCCACTGGCGGGTAACTTCGCCGCGAGATTTTGTACTTAGTTTTTCTCCCTACAAGACAATATGAGGAACAATTTCCATTTCTTAAACTCTTCTTGTCCTCAAATCTCTCTACATTATCCAATACTGCAATATTAACACATAGTTATTGGCACTTGAATCGAGTGTGATGATGTATGTAAAGTGCCTTCCTATGGATACATTACAATGCCAATCACAAGTTCATAGCCTGCTGCCCATCCATACCCGAGTCGACTGATTTGTGGTTATTAAACCCACGTACATATTTATTATTTACTTTTCTTAACTTAGTTATATTTTAGTGCTAACTTACAGCGTCTATTGCACACTAAAATCGTCTTTGGAATAATTATAGTATGATGATAGTGATGTACGGCGAATTTACCCGAGAGTACCGGTGAATTTCTCGTGTGCCTCGATGCATTTGGATTTAATGTGGTTGTTCAATGTTTGGTATTCTGCAGACCCTCTGTTGCATTTTCGTCTTTCTTCAAATAGGTTTAGAATTTCATTTGTCATCCATTCCTTTTTGCTGTTTATTTGAGCTATTGGTAAATGCTTTTCTGCAGTTGCTTTGACACACTTTTGGAATATATCAAATTGTTTTTCACATTTTTCATTATCAGGTTCACTTTGGCTTTGTATCATGAGTGCATTTTCAAATTCTTCTCTCATTTTTGTTTGTATGCCATTGTCTTTGCATAACCTGTAATCCCTCTTTATTCTACCAGCTGTTCTCTGAATAGCTTTAAACTTTATCCTTATTGTACAAACAACTGGGACATGGTCACTGTCTACATCGGCGCCTGGGTAGGTTTTGCAATTTAATATGCCATTTCTGAATCTTGATGATACTGCTATAAAGTCTATCTGGTTCCTTGCTCTGTCCCCTGGTGATTGCCATGTCCAGGTTCTTCTTGGGTGTTGTTGAAACCAGGTGTTTGAAATCATTAATTTATTTGTTCTACACCAATCTGCCCAGATGTTTCCTCGTTCATTTCTGTCTCCGAGTCCATGTGGTCCGATTATGTCACCATCTCTGCCTCTGCCAATCTTAGCATTTAGGTCCCCCATTACCATAAGGACTTCTTGTGATTTACACATTCGTTTTGCTTTGTCTAGTGAATGGTAAAACTCTGTCATATCTGCATCTGTCGCCTCTTCTGTTGGTGCATAAACTTGAATAATATTGGTGTCAACTACAGGTCCTCTTAGCTTAACCAGCAAAACTCTGTCTGAGATTGCTACGTGCCCTTTGTAAAATTTGGTTGATTTTTGGTCTAAGATCATCCCTACTCCTTTTTGGAAAGGAGTAGGGATGCATCGAGGCACACGAGAACTATCTAGACTGGAAATGCTGCGAAATCGAAAGAGAATACAAACCCAACCCCCAACAAGCTCACCAAAGAATAAAAGAACTATCAGGGAAAAGGAAAAGCAAAGCAGCAGGAAGTTGTATCCAAAACAAACAAGGGGAACTGCTATTTGAAGAACAACATATAGAAAGCCGATGGGTAGAATACATAGGCGAACTGTACAATGATCCAAATAGAAATGAACCACCACTGAAATTCAAAGAACCATTAAGCGGACCAAACATCACCAAAAGTGAAATTGAACATGCCATGGAACGAATGAGGGATGGTAAAGCAACAGGCCCTGATGAAATATCTGTAGAGGTATTAAAAAGCCTAGGAGATCTAGCAATTGATGAACTTCACATATTATTCAACAATATATACAATACTGGGAAAATTCCAGAAGATCTCTGTAACTCTATTTTCATAGCAATACCAAAGAAAGCAGGTGCAGTCAGATGCGAAAATTTTAGAACTATAAGTTTAATAAGCCACATCAACAAAATACTGTTGCGTATAATTATCAACAGGCTAAGGAATAAGATTAACCCGAAATCGCAGAAGAACAATATGGATTCCAACCTGACAGAGGGACAAGGAACGCAATATACCTCCTCCGTGTTTTAAGTGAAAGAGCTATACAGGTTCAGACCCCACTATACCTCTGTTTTGTCGACTACAAAAAAGCTTTTGATAGAGTACGCCACGAAGAAATACTAAAACAACTGCACTCCATTGGCGCTGATGAGAAAGACCTCAGACTCATGCAAACATTATACTACACCCAGCAGGCATCTATCAAAATCGGAAACTCTACAGGAAATTCCATTCCTATTAAGAAAGGAGTCCGTCAAGGGTGTGTTGCCTCACCAGATCTGTTTAATCTATACCAAGAAACAATCATGAGGGGCATAAATAATATGGAGGGAATAAAAGTGGGAGGTCACAACATAAATAATATAAGATACGCAGACGATACGGTACTCATTGCAACATCAGAAATCCAACTTCAAAAGATTGTTGACAAAGTGGTAGTAGATAGTAAAGCCACGGGAATGGAAGTGAATATCACCAAAACGGAATGCATGGTAATACAGAAAAACCCCGAAAACAACAACACCTGCAATATAACGATTCACGGCGAGCAACTTACCAACGTAGAAAGTTTTAAATACCTAGGTTCAATAGTGACAACAGATGGAAGATGTAACCGAGACATACGAGCAAGAATAACTCAAGCCAAACAGGCCTTCATGGACCTGGGAAACATTTTGAAAAACAAACAGATGTCGTTCGGGATTAGATTCCGAGTCTTGAAGTGCTACGTGTGGCCAATCTTGTTATACGGATGCGAAAGCTGGACTACAAATGCAGAAACACAAAAGAACATTGAAGCTTTTGAAATGTGGTGCTTGAGAAGGATGCAGAGAATATCGTATACTGCACACAAAACGAACGAAGAAGTGCTAAAACAAACATACCAACAAAGGAAACTAATGCCCTTAATAGTGGATCGACAACTATCCTTTTTCGGACACATAGTAAGGAAAGATAAGAATGAATACCTGGCAAGTTGTGGAAAAATACCTGGTAAACGCGCCCGGGGGAGACAAAGAAAAACACTCATAGACCAACTGAAGGGCTTCACCAGCCTAACAATCCAAGAGCTGTTTGAAAAGGCAAGAGACAGGGAGGAATGGAGAGAGATAATTCATGCAGTATCCGAAGCCTGGACCAGGCATGGAACCTAGAAGAAGAAGAAGACCGGTGAATTTACCCGAAATTATAGATTTTTGAAATATTGTATTACAATTTTTAGAAATATTTTTCTGATGATAATATACACTGATAATGAAAATAAAATGGATATGGATGACCACAAAGTCAATACAACATTGATTTTGTGACCAGGGCCTTCACATTCAACTGCACAAACTAGGGGAACGTTAGTGTAGGGTTGCCGTTACAATCAAAAAGTCAAGGATGTCACAACATCTTGATTACTACATGTCATTTTGAAGTGCTATAACTCTTAAAGATTTCTCATTTGCTTCCTTCAAACTGAAGCAATACGTAGATTCACATCTTGTCTTTTGAATATGGACTATTCCAACGTGAGGGGTGTAAGGACAAATGTTCACCAAGCATTATTTCTTGGGGGTGGAGGGTCCGGCGAATTTCCCCGTCGGCGAACTTACCTGATTCTACCCTATATTCATTGGATAAATCAGACTGGATTCAACATAATGTTTACTAGGCCTATGCCCGATTTCCTGTGGGTTTTTATATTTTTTAAAGGAAACAATATCTTTACAAAGCCACGAAGACAGGGTTAATTATTGAGTTGATCTTACAGCGCTTAAAATTACAATATGACACACCTCACTTGCTATCATGGTTCTGTCCTACCCAAAGAACCAATAGTCTGTTACATTTTAGCTTGGTGAAGAGAATCAAGCGAATGGTTCAGTGTTCAAATTGCAACATCCCAACATTCCTCCTCCTCCTCCTCCTCCTCCTCCTCCTCCTCCTCCTCCTTCTTCTTCTTCTTCTTCTTCTTCTTCTTCTTCTTCTCATTCTCCTCCTTCTCCTTCTTCTCCTTCTTCTTCTTCTTCTTCTTCTTCTTCTTCTTCTTCTTCTTCTTCTTCTTCTTCTTCTTCTTCTTCTTCTTCTTCTTCTTCTTCTTCTTCTTCTTCTTCTTCTTCTTCTTCTTCTTCTTATTATTATTATTATTATTATTATTATTATTATTATTATTATTATTATTATTATTATTACTGGAAGCCATGTCAATCCCAGGAGAGATTGTAAAGCACCAGGTTGGTCCCTAGGCGGCGGATAGGAGTAGGTGTGCAATAGCCCGGACCAATAGGATTCAGTAGTCTGGTGTCACGCCGCCCGGCAACGGCGGTCATCTTGGTTCTAAACAAAGAAAATCATTACTTTTTATTCTTCATGCTGGCTAGAACGTTTCATTCCCTTTTCATATGCCTTGTGATCAGAATGTGTAAAAGTCAAAACATGATCAAATTTATGGGGGTTTTTTTTCATCTGGAAACGCTTTTATGCTCGCCGGAGAAATATTTCATACGGGCGTCCGCCATTGTTCCGATAGTTTAGAGCCAGTGTTATTGCTCAGAAATATCTGGCAATCCAGGAAAATCACCACCTAAACAAAGCTACGTCTCTTCAAAACAAGTTCTCTATGTGTTCTCTTCTATGGGTCCGAATCCTGGAAAATGACAGGCACCATCTCCAATAAACTAAATGCATTCCAAAACAAATGCCTAAGAAGGATCCTGAGGATATTTTGGCAAAAAGTAATTTCAAACTAAGAACTGGCTAAATGCACACACATTGAACTAGTACTCAAAGCAGTAAAGAGGAGATGATGGAAATGGACTGTACGTGTCCTCAGAACAGATTCGAGAGCGATTCCAAGGAGGAGGAGCATCGAAAGAGAAATGGAAGCCAGTGGATGGTTTTGGGGACAGGTGACAAAGATGGCCTCCAACCGAGAAAGATGGCGTCCTTCGTGTCAGTCTTATGTGATGATCAAGCACCAGAGGATAGATTATTATTATTATTATTATTATTATTATTATTATTATTATTATTATTATTATTATTATTATTATTATTATTATTATTATTATTATTATTATTATTATTATTATTATTATTATTATTATTATTATTATCATTATCATTCTTCTTCTTCTTCTTCTTCTTCTTCTTCTTCTTCTTCTTCTTCTTCTTCTTCTTATTATTATTATTATTATTATTATTATTATATTATTATTATTATTATTATTATTATTATTATTATTATTATTATTATTATTATTATTATCATTCTTAATGCCTGGACTATCTCCTAAAGTTCTAATAATTGTTTCGCCGTAGATATTGAAAAGGTCTGGTGATAAAACATATCCTTGTCTAACACATCGTTTAATTTGTATATATTTACTTAATTCTCCTTCAATCCTGACGACAGCACTTTGTTTGAAATATAAGTTTCTAATAATTCTAAGATCTTTACCATGTCTAGTCCTTCAAGGATATTAAATAGCTCACAATGTCTAACTTTATCAAATGCCTTTGAGTAATCAATAAAGCAAATAAATAAGTCTTTCTGGACTTCAATACATCTTTCCATCAACATTGAAAGGTGAAAATAGCATTTCTTGTACTTTTGTCGAGGACAAATCCAAATTGAGTTCTTGATATCTCTGGTTTTATACTTTTCCTCATTCTGTTCATTAGTACTCTTAAGAGAATTTTCGTGAAGTGACTCATAAGACTAATCGTTCGGTGTAACTCGAATTCTGTGGCCCCTGGTGACTTTGGAAGTGTTATAAACACCGACTTTAATAAATCATCTGGAATGTTACTACTGTCATATATCTTATTCAATAGATTTGGCACTGTGTTTAAACCTAAATCCTCTAATGTTATGATAATTTCTATTGGGATATTATCAGGGCCTGTTGCTTTGCCTAACTTCATTTTTTTAATAGCTGCTTCTACTTCTTCTTTTAAAATTGGTGGCCCGTCTACCTCTTTGTTTATTGTTAGTTTTTCTCTTTCATCATAAAAAAGTTCCTCTATATACTCTGACCATCTATTCAACACATCTGTTCTGTCCATCAAAACATTGCCATCTTTAGCTTTTATGCATCCTGTGCTTGAACATACTCTTTTGCCACTGACTTCTTTTATCTTTTCATGTATAAATTTGCTATTAATGTTTTGTTTTATTTCTATTTCTAGACACTAATAATTTATCTATTTCTCTTTTGCTTCATTACATTCTTTCTTTATTTTCTTTGTTAAGGTTTTATGTTTTTCTGCATCTTATTTATATTGCCTTCTTTCTTCCATTAGTCCTAGCACTTCATTAGGCATCCACTCCTTATTCTCTTTTCTAGATTTGTGTGGTATATTTTCTTGTATAGCTTCATTAATTGAGGTTTTAATTCCATTCCATAATTCATCTGTCGTATCAGTTAGATCTTCTACTTCTAGCAGTTGAAATTTGTTTTTTTTTTTACCTCAATAACAAATTTCTCTTTAAGATCTTGATTTGTTTTCATAAATCCTGCTTCATATTTTGGTTGATGTTTTCCTTTCTTTAATCATTTAAAATTTATTCTCATTTTGCAGATGACAGGTACATGGTCGCTATCACAATCAGCTCCAGGCAAGGTTTTAACTGATTTTACTGCATTTCGAAAACGTTTCTGGATTAGGATGAAGTCTATTTGGTTTCTAGTTCTATCGCCTGGACTTATCCATGTATATCTTCTTTTTGGATGTTGTTTACACCATGTATTTGAAACAATGAATTCATTTTCTCTACACCAATCAATTAGTCTTTCACCACGTTCATTCCTATCTCCAAATCCCCACGGACCAATTATTTCTTCTGTTCTTGAATTGCCTACCTTGGCATTGGAGTCACCCATTATTATTTTTACATCCTGTGATTTTAGTTGCTTCATAGCAAATTCTAGATCTTCATAAAATTTCTCAACTTCTTCATCATCATGTGCTGATGTAGGGGCATATACATCAATTATTCCTATGTCAAATGGATTGATGAAATTGATGTGCATTTCGAAACCAACACTTCTCATTTTCAGGTGCATTGATCGCCGCGTAATCCTGTCTGAAAGAGATTATTGCATATGGGCTTTCATGCATTATTGTGTCCATAACAGCACCTTCCCGTGGTGTTCCCCGTTTCTACTGAGTTTGTTATGGGCGCGACCGAGTCCCCGGCGGTATAACTGGGTTAGAGAGAGTAGGTGGGACCCCTTCCTCTTAAGGTGCAGGAGACAGAACCCACCGGTACACGCTCTGCTCCTCACCCACCCACCTCACACTCATTCTGCAGTGTGGTGTCTTCTGTTTGTCCCTACTACACTTAATCCTTACTTTACTATAGCCTATATCCTACTGCCTTGTAGGATGTCATTGGCTTGACAAAGGCTAGCAGAGTAAACTGCACACAAACCGGCAGTAGGCAACAGGAAACCACTGCTGTACTTTCCCAAGAATATTCTTGATGTCTGATTACTCATTAACAGATAACAGCGTTAAGGGGGTTCATGATGCGACTCTGAACACCTCGCTCGGCAGGGACAGCCATGGACAGCAGGTGGCACCCGGGCGTCATCCAGTGACTGTTCGCAAGATACAAATAGAATAGGTACATGGAATGTAAGAACCTTATTTCAAACTGGTAAGCTAGAGAATGTTAAACAAGAAATGGACAGGATGAAATTTCATATACTAGATGAGCAGAAACTAGGTGGACAGGAAAAGGTTTAATCCGAACAGGGAACAATGATATATTCAGGAGGTTGAACTCATGATAAAGGAGTAGGAATTTTATTTGACCATAATATCGTTAAAAGTATTAAAGTATGGCGGGGTGTCTCAGATAGAGTAATAGTAGTGAAACTAGATGGAAAACCATTTGACATAGGAATAAAATATTATATTACAATATTATATATTATATTATAACATATTAAGAGACTAAATTACGCGCTACAAAAAAAAATTAAGTTTTTAATCTTTTTTGAAAAGTAAGTGGATTGTCATTTAAATTTGTTTTTTAAATACTGATGGAGTCCCACTGTCGGGAGGTCAAAGGATTTTTTAATGAAAAACTAAAGATATTTGGGGTTCCTTTAGGAGATTTAAACTAGCAGATCTTAAATTTCGATTGGGTTCATAAAGGTGGTTAAGTTCTTGAAGGTAAACAGGAGCAGGATTTTTAAAGTAATTTTGAAAACGTGGATAAGTATTTTAAATTCAATTCTAAATTTTATATGTAGCCAGTGTAGGTCCTCCAAAATGGGAGTAATAAGCTTGCGCTTTTGGATATTATAACGACTCAGCTCAGACATCGTTATTTCAATTAATTCATTATCAATCATATTGTAAATTTAAACTACATATACGTAAGATAATACGACCAGCTAGGACGGAGTTCTTTCAGTAACTATCTTAACGCCCCCCATAGACGCCGACATCCGCTGAGAGCGGGACGGATGACCTATCGCTGTGACCCGATCCCTGCGTTTATCGCAGATGATTTTTGCCCACATACGGGGAGATATTTTTTTGAGGCGATCGGCGATCGGGGGCGTGGCAGTATAAAAAAGTGGACAATTTTTTTCGGATTTTCGCTGTTTTCACGTCGGATTCGTGATCAGCGTCAAATTTACAATAGGTTTGATACTAAGAACTGTGTGTTTACTCCAAAAATTGGTGAAATTAGAAATAAATTTTAATTAATAGTGAGGCTACGATCCCAGTTACTGTCTGTTATTCTATCTTTCGTCTTGCGCACAATAGTGATTGCTTCTCACTAAATTATATCAATTAGACTGTTGAAGGAACGAAATTGACATCATTCCACTCTTTGTTATTGTATTAAGGCAGTCATTTTGGTAATTAGTTCTCACTAAATTATATCAATCAGACTTTTAACGTTCAAGGTTACTCGTAGTTTTGTGTGACGGTACGTTATTTCCGACTGGTGGATGTTGTGAGCATTTTAACTCAACTTATAGCATCAATAACCGTCCAAGATATTCGCATCATATGTAGCAATAGCTATAATTATTAATAATAATCTAACATGTCGAGAGAGAGAGAGAGAGAGAGAGAGAGAGAGAGAGAGAGAGGGGAGAGAGAGAGATAGAGAGAAAGAGAGAGAGAGAGAGAGGGGGGGGGGGAGAGAAAGAGAAAGAGAGAAAAATTTACTTGCGCTATATATACCGCTATATTCAATAAAGGTGCTCAAATCACTTTATAAGGGTCTTTGGCCAACATAAAAACATGTTGGACGAGACATGACTGCTAAGCGATATTGCAATTGTTTCCCGACAGAGACGACGCTGTAAACAACGAAGTACTCATTTTAACAGTGAACAAGGTGAGAGAATGCGAGTAAAGAGCCTTTTCCAAGGACTCAATTATGCGCCACTCAGAGCGGGACTCGAATCCAGTACCGTCCGATCCAAATGCGAGTGTCATTTCACAAGACCACATGCATAGACGCACAAAAAAGTGATGAGAGAATAGATTCATATGTATTGAAGGAGGAGAGAGCGGATGGAGTGAGTAAAGTTCTTGGATATTTATAGAAGGAACCAAATTGACGTCACTCCTCTCATTGTTATTGTTTTTAGACACCCATTTTTATGATTAGTTCTCATTAAAATATATCAGACTATAACGTTCAAGGTTCCATGTAGATCTTTGGGCTGGAGTGATATTTCTGGCTGGCGGACTTTGTGAGTATTTTAATTTAACACAGAGCATCAATAGAAGGAATGAATTTGACGTTAGTCAACCCGTTGTTATTGCTTTTAGACAGCATTTTATAATTAACTTATCACTAAGTTATATCAATCAGACAATGAACGTTCGCGTTTGCAGTTTTGTGTGTTAATATGTTATACCCCGATGGAGATGTCGTGAGTATTTTTCCAATACGCATAACATCAATACATTTGCAATCCGATTTAAGTTTAAAAGCAACGGAGACCACGGAAATTTTTCCATTTTGTGGACAATAAAGATTTTTTATTTATCGTCATTATTATTATTATAATTATAATTATTATTATTATTATTATTATTATTATTATATATTATTATTATTATTATTATTATTATTATTATTATTATTATTATTATTATTATTTATAAAACAAATCGACAGTGTTCCCGTGGCAGGTTAAACGGGTACTCCTCGGGACTACTCGCATTCGCACCCCCCCCCCCCCACCACCACCACCACCACACACACGCACACAGCTCTTTTCTTTTTTTTTTTTTGGGGGGGGGGGGGGCGTTGTTTGTAGATTATAATTCAAGGTTACAATGCCCACCCTGTCATCCCGTAGTCAAGGCTTTTTGGCATCTGCCAATCCCAAATGTATGTGTCAAGGTCGACCGTCATGTCGCGTCAACGGGTGAGGAAAAAAAAAACAAAAACAAAAAAAAACTGGCATATTATTATACCATCACAGTGAAAATTATGAAAACTATTTTTTATTTTGTATGAAATCCTTTATAAATTTTACGATGATCAAGAACGAAACTTTTGCCATCTACCTCTTCCTGGCGCAACATTTATAAAAATATTATTAAAAAAAATAATAACACAGCATTTATTTGGCGCAATATCCACGTGCTCAAAGCGCTTTACAAGGGGTCCCAAGGCAACAGCAATATTAAACTTGAAAGACGAGACATGACGCCTGTCAGGCGATGTGACATTTTTTCCCAACAAAGACAACGAACGGCCATGTTTTACACCTGAGTACGGTGAGAGAATGGGAGTAAAGAGCCTTTTCCAAGGACTCAACTCTGCGCCACTCAGAGCGGGTCTCGAAACCCGAATCTTCCGATCCGAAAGCGAGAGTCATACCACTTGGTGCATCACAAAATAAGGAGGGGCACTGTTCTGTCGGCCACATAGCCTCAATATTAATTAAAATTTATTTCTAATTTAATCAATTTTTGGAGTAAAAACATAGTTCTTGGTATCAAACCTATTGTAAATTCGACGCTGATCACGAATCTGACGTCAAAACAGCAAAAATCCGAAAAAAAATTGTCCAATTTTTTATACTGCCACGCCCCCGATCGCCGATCGCCTCGAAAAATATTTAGCAAGGCGGGCTTTGCGAGCGATGGACCGTACCTAGGTTTATCGGCCAGGTGTTTGGCCACACACATTGCGTTTTCACCCCGGTTTGCCTGATCGGGGTACGAACCAGGATCAAAACCGCGCGTGTATGGAGCCTTTAACACAAAACAATCGTCTTACGATGTTCATAAGAAACAAAGGGTGCTTATACGTTCACGCAATCAACATTCACACTCACATGCAAAACATGCACAACACAAAATGCGTACCTATATATATACAAAAATATAGACAGCCGAACAACTACATTCATACATAGCAAAAAACCCCTCAAATATATGACAATACATGTTTCAGATATCGTTACCAATCGAACTGCTTTGTTCTGCATATTTTGGAGTCGATTAATGACATTATTATGACAACCATAGAGCAAGTTATTGCAAAAATCCAGGCAGATAAATATCATAGAGGCAACAGGAAGTTTGGTAGTATTAATATCAAGAATCCTAATAATAGCACCACTTAATATAAGATAAAGATTGCAGGATCTAGTTACAGTACTGACATGAGCAGACATGTTTAATTTGAGTTCAAATAAAACCAAGTTTCTCACAGACTCCTTAGTGATTGAAATTAAACAATCTGAAAGCTTCAGGTTAAGAGTTGAAAGGTCCGCATGGCCACCTCATGCGATGTTCAACATCTCTGTTTTGTTTTCGTTTTTTACCTGGGTTTATTGTAACTAATCTAGTTTCTAATCTCAGAGATACAATTTTCTATATCTCTTATAACATTCATCAGCACTGGTCAACTGTAATAAGTGATTTATGATATCATTGTGAAATTTAATAAGAGCAGTTTTAGGTTGGGAAAGGGGCGATAAGCCGACAGAGATTTAGAGAATAATTTGTGTTAATTCAAAAACGTGTTTAGCATAAAAGCAACACTTTTCTCAATTAGTTTAGAAATGAGGGTGAGATTCGAGACAGGTCGATGATTATTTCGGACTTCTTTGTCAAGGTCGGGTTTCTTTAACATGGCAGTGACAATAGCTCGTCTAAGATTATTAGATACCTCGCGAAAAAACAAACTAGCATTTGCACTATTGATGAGAACAGGAATCAAAATAATAGCACTAGAAAGAAACAAGTCATAATTAGGTATTGGATCTATAGGGCTAGTTGTTTTTGAGCATTGCCTCAGCGCGGACAGTGCTTCCGTTTCAGTGTCGGAGCTCAAATGCATCAAATGCTACTCCTGCTGGAATTGCACAAGTCTACTCCACTTCTCTTTAAGTGTTCCCCCTTTGTCCAACTCATTCCGAATTCTTGATATTTTATCTCTAAATTGTAGAGAGATATTATTTGCGCTAACAATAAGGTCCTCGAAATGATTTGAACGGATGATCCTTAATCAGCATGTTCAGGGTAGCGAACAGTTCACGTGGGTTTCGTTTTGTGCTTGTTAATTTATTATGAAGATATTTTTTTTACAAGATAGAATCTATTTGTTCCGTTGTTGTTTTAGTCCTAAATAAATTTGATAATGAATTTTTAATTTGAACATACAAGGAACATACAAAAACAAATCGACAGATCTGAAAACATAACGAGAACTTAGATATAATTGTCATACACCAAGTAAAATACACAAAAAAGTCGAGAAAATTTTTCAAAACTTGAATAACTTATAAATATTTTGAAATAGTCAGTTACTTTTCAAATATTCACTTTTCTTACACGTATTTGCATGAGACCATTGTTTGATATCAGTAATTATTCTACCCTTTTTAGTATGAACAGCCTCGCATACATCACACCAATCTATTCCACGAAACGGCATTGCAGACAGTCGATCTTTCTCCTGAAGCATTTTACTGTAGCGTGGTAAATCTTTTCCCAATTCTTTAAGATGTAAAGCCAAGTCTTTTGCACTTTGAAATTTGTTTCCATTCACAAACGAGTCCGTGGGAAAATATCTGTCATAATCGAGACTTCCTTTCACGACTGGGATGATGTGAGCGCGATCTTTGAACAGTTTGTTCAATTTTTCTGTGACGTAATCTGTGCAGAACGCGTTTTCAAACGACAGGTAAAATTTATAAGTGGTGTTGAATACATGCCGACACTTGTAGTCATCAAACCAGTAGGGACAATCGAATTTTTTACCGCATTTTCCAAAAATGTCAATGTCGATGTATTTCTGAGGGACAAAAAAGTAATATTGGTGATTTGATTGACTTAAGGGTATCATGCATAGTACTAAATAATTACAAAAGTGCTAATTCACATATTTCAAATATATAAATGCACGTTGTTTAATGGAGTAACTACCCTGAACCAGGATCTCTCTACATATCAGAAATTTCTGGATTCAGGTGCGTCCGAATTAATCCCTGAAGAACTAAAAAATATTCCAGTGCTCTCCGTACTAAAGTCACAGCAAGATCTTGACGACCTCAAAACTCTGGCACAGGACCGTGACCAATGGAAACAATTAACAACATGGATGGAGAGAGCAGCTAGACTCATCAACTGTAACTGAATAACATAATTTTCAGCAAGAGTCATTTTAGAGGCTTACTACTACTACTTTTTAATGTACATTCTAAGCTCAGGTCAAACGTTTCTACTCTCGTTAAATTTTTGATGCCCATGACTTTTGAGTTATCTTTGCCTCTGATTAGTCTGTGACTGAAATAGATGCCTCAACTTCAACGTCGATTTTCACAAAATTTGTTTTTTTACACTTTGCTTACCTAATTCAAACGGTCATATTTCAGGAACTTAAAATCCGCTTTGCTTAGGCACAACAACCAAAAAATCGAAAAGCCCGTCTTAATACAAAGACAAATGTAATTGAGTTAGGATTGCATTGGGGACTTTTTTCTATTTGAGAACTAACCTGCATTTCTTGAACAAAATCCATTCTATCCTTCTGACAGTTGTTAACCCACCAAGTAGCTGTTTTCGATTTAGCACTGGCTATTTCATCTGGGGATGGAATAAATATGAGCATGAGCATATATATATATATATATATATATATATATATATATATATATATATATATATATATATATTATATATGTGTGTGTGTGTGTGTGTCTGTGTATTATGTGTGTATGTTTGTGTGTGTGTGTGTGTGTGTGTGTGACTACTTAATATGTTATGCTTGAGATTTTTTGTTGTGCAATCTTTTCTTTCGATTTCTAATAATCCTTTGTTGGATATTGTGGAATTGGCTTAAAGCTCAAAGACAGCTACAAAATATTTAATATTTACCACAATGTTGGAGTCAGTCTACATCGATGTTTCAGGCCTTTTTAGACATCGTCAGGACTGTGTGTTACATGAGTTTGGTTTGTTGTCTATTGTTATTTGTTGAAGTGGTTCCGGTTTGTAGTTGATTAATAAGTACTTCCGTCGATGTGGACAGGTATTGTACATCTCATTTTTCGTGTTGAGTGTTGCTTCATGAGGGTGTTTGGTTATAGTATATTTCTCTTCCAGGCATAAGCTACATTATTTTGATGTTGGTGTGTATCCTGTTGCTTTAGATATAATTTTCCATGAAATGTTGTCTATTAATTTCCAAATATGTTCGCTGAGTTATGTGGATGCTTTTTTGTTAGTGTTTCTAAATGTTGAGGTGTATAGGTTGTACCATATTTGTATCAAACACGATTCAATTTACACACACACATATATATATATTATATATATATATATATATATATATATATATATATATATATATATACATACATATATATATATATATATATATATATATATATATATATATATATATATGAGTGTTAGTGGGTACGTGAGTGATCGATCATATAAAAATAAATAAATTCACTCACGTATTTTTAAGCCGAAACGAACGTTTCTATGTCCTTCATTTGAAATGAAGGGCATGGAAACGTTCATTTTAGCTTAAAAATACGTGAGTGAATTTATATATATACATATTATAGCACAATATATCAAAAGCATTTTACTAGAGAATGTGAAATCTTCATAGTTTGGGCATTGTTTTATATCATTCTGTATTTTCTTTTTCTTTTTTTGTTTGGCCTTTTTCCTTTATCAATTTGTCTATCATGTTTCAGTCCTGGAAACTGGTGCATGATGTGCTGGATATTTTTGTTGTTGTGTATACTTTTCTTTCAATTTGTAATATTCGCATGTTCGATATGCTGGAATTGGCTTAAATCTCAAAAACGCTCACAAAAATACAAAATACAAAAGGTCCTCTATCAAATGAACCGGCATGCACCATGTTTTATTATTTCCTGGAAAAATAAAACAAGGGGCATTTTAGTGATTCTTTAGCAACAAAATCATTTTAAAAAGTTATGACTTTCTAATAGAACAGCAGATCCAACGAAATTTTTGTTGCCGAATCCTGGATTGACCTAACTACTCGGCAATTATTCTTAAACATTTAATAAAAGAGAAAATGAGGCCCAAAAAAATTAATATCAAATTTTCCTTGATGGTCTTCAGAGCAAGAATTTTAAATATTGGCACCACATGAATCAGCAGAAACATTATTTTATCGGAGAAGACTAAAAGACAGAGTCATTATGCTGCCAAAAACAATTTTTATCATAGATTTAACATCAGTCGGCTATAAACACCGGGGCCCACTATTATTTAAGCGGACTAAGTTTAGCTCTTTAGTCTAGTAAATGACTTCCTAGTCTTAAGCTTGAGCGAAGCAAGTGACTAAACAATCGAATTTTATAAACGTTTCTAGTCTCTCACTAGCTAGGCTAGTGTCCAAAAGTCGGCCTTGCAAGGGCGTCGACTAATTTGGTTATTTAGTGCTGGTAACTTCAAGGTCTTTAGAACACGATGGTAGGTAAGTTACCACCCTTCATACTTTCGACCCAAAAGATTGCCAAAGAGGAAATTAGCAATACATATTGTTTAGATATATATATATCTAGTTCCGTTTCTCATTTGAACTTACTTTTGCCATGATTAATAAAATCACGTGATATTGACTGACGACTTATCAGACTATAACGACGTCCAAGGTCGACATGTCAATTCTATATTTAGGCCAATGAAAGTTCCATTGAAACTCGAACAAATTGAACCCGAAAACAAACATTCAAAACAGAAAGTTTGTTCTGATGAATCACATTATTTCAGTCAGTTACAATTCCAGCAGAATAACTTTGTCTCCACTATACTCAATGTCTCAATTGTTTCTATGTTATATGTTTGTGTTCAGAATATTGGCTATTAAGCTAACTGATGGCCTACTTACTTCGCTGTGGTTGTGTGTGTTGTACCCGCTACCTCCAGTAGTCGGTGAGAGAGGGATCTAGCCATGAATGACCTGAGTTTGATACGAATTTTTTTGGGTTCGTGGATAGCTCATACGGTAGAGTCACGCTCTCACCGGTTAGGCGGAGTTGTCGTACTATTAAGGTCGCGGGTTCAAACCCTATCAACCGCCGAAATTTTTGTATTCTCTATTGTGTTCTGGCAAGTTTCTATTCACTTCATCTCTTGTTGTTAAACTTTCTAATCATTATTCTTTTTTCATTGGTTCTTTGAAGCAACTCTCCGACTTCAAGTTTCCGTTCACTCGCAACTCACAAGCCCGAGTAGAATCGGGTCTTATATGGTCTTATACAAAGTTTTACTCACAAAAATGTGTACTTTCGATGATTAGGACTTATCAAGTGGTTCTACTGGTTCATCACGTAATTTTTTCAAAATTACATTATTTCGTGTCTATTTAGTCTTGATATTGGTCGTACCAAACTTTGATACCGTTGTCAACGTTGTTGTGTTTTTGACGGGACCCCAGAGTAATATTGTGGAATCGCTCAACCCAGAAGTGTTAGTAATTATGTGAGAGAACAGTTTTATTACTGAGTATAACTAAGAGTATATACAAATATATCGCAACAACATTGTAAGTACGAAAAACAGTATAAATAACGCAAACATGGGAAGTAATGAACAAAGAGTGCATCCTTCTCTAGGGCATGCCACTCTGATAATTGTAAGACTTAATGAATAATAACTAATTAAGCTGTAACTAAAATCAATTAGCTAATAACAAATGGGAGCAATTCTTTCCTAGCGTAACTCGATGTATAAGTCCAGAACAAACGTATTGCTTTTGGTTTGGTAATTTTGTCTTTGTCATAGGTAAACTCAATACCCAAAAACTATAAGAATTTGCTCAGGTCTGTTATGTGAAATGTTCAGCTAAGCTTCTATTTGTTACATTCATGTGAGATTGGCTTTTGTAGCTATGGTTTTGTCATCTACGTACACAATGATGACTGCATGGTCCGAATATTTTGGATTGCCTTTTGCGTACATACATCAGTCAAATAGTGATCGTGTAAAATTTTAATCAGTCAAATGTTGGTGTAATTTGATATTCCAATTTCTGCAACTTTGTTTTAACCTATAGAGAAACTGATTTGATTATCACTTGATAGTCTTCTGGCTGTTCAACATAAAGTTCACAATCAATATTTGCATTGAGTTCTAACATCCTTTTTGTAAACCAATCAATCATTTTGAATTGCAAGTTGGATCAATGTTTTGATTGGTGCTATGCGGGCAGAGGGCGAAATGATAGTCTTTGCCTGGAATTTGGAAAACCCCTTTTGTAACAAAAAGGGCTACGTTGTATCTTTCTCCCCTATTTATTGGTAAACGTTTGAGTGCATATACCCATCTTTCCCCCACTATTTTTCTGTCTGTAGACAGGGATGTAAGTTCATAAGTGTCATTTTCGCCCAATCAGTGGATTTCATCAAGCATGGCTTGTTGCCATTTGTTAATTTCTGTACAAGGTACAGCTTCATTGTAAGTTTGAGGCATGTCCATTGCAAGGCAGTAATGGACCGTGACATTCATTATGTTATAATATGGGACTCCAACAACATAATCATCTAAGTATTTGGGTGAATTTCTTTTCCTCCCTTTTGAAGTAGTCTCATTCTGTTTTTTTTTTTATTGTCAGGTATCTCAAGTAATAATTGCCTGTTCTTTCGTTTAAACTGTATTTTTGCAAAGACTTGATCCTCTGAAGGCAGTACAACTTATTCTGATTTCTCCAGAGGAATTTGGGTCTTGAAAAACTTAACACATCTGACTTTCTTTATAATTTGGTTTTCAGGGAAATAAACAAGAGAAGGACTTCTAACAAAAGCTACAAAATCTCCCTTTACACCCTTGTTGTCGACCTTTTGGGGATTTTATGTCATAGCAAAACAGCTTTTGCAAAATGTCTCCATGTTTGCTGTTGATTGGTTCTATAAGAATACATAACACCTTTTACTCTAAGAGATCATTACATACAATTATATAACAACTTCCGTTTCTGAACCTCTCTCTGTCTCATTCACTCTCTTCTCAAGCCATCAATACTCATCACGATCATCACTCATTACTTTTTCATTTGTTAATAACGTTTTATCTTTTCATTCGGCTCGTCAATGTTATTCATTGTCTTGGTTACGTTCCCAATCATCATTTGCAATGTTGGGCTTTCTCCTGTCATTGAAAAGGAGTGCCCTCAATGTTTCCATTTTAGCATCTGATTTGGATGTATGATTTATTTTTGAGCTTTGGGAAAAATATGGAATGTGTGAATACGTCTTAAGGGTTTGGGGAGCCCATATTGCAAAAGAAGACATCTTGACATATTGAAAAGGCAAAATCAAAAGGTCTCTGGCACCGTACAAAAACTCTTCTATCAAATAAACCGGCATGGGCCTTTTTATTTTGGTCGAATAAAACAAGGGACATAACTCAAAAAAAAAATATAACAACGAAATAGTTAAACGAAGTTATACATTTCTACATCAATGTTTTGGAAATTATAATTATTAAAGTATATAAATGTGTACACATCATGTGAAAGTGAGATTGTTTTGCTTTTTTAAACTCTCACTTAATTTGACCATCATAATGGTGAGGGTTTGTTATGTTAATACGACCGATGATTTTATTACTCTGTGTGTGTGTGTGTGTGTGTGTGTGTGTGTGTGTGTGTGTTCCCAACGCGCACTCCCAAGTTCGTTCAAAGAATGTGAATACGCCCAGAAATCGAAGCGAAAGAATATATTAATATCATACTCTTCTAGTTTGGAGAAACCCCGATTTTACTGGGTCACAATCGCAATATATATATATATATATATATATATATATATATATATACATATATATATATATATATATATATATATATATATATATATATATATATATATGAGGCATCCCCACTATTGTGCCACATTTGCAGGTCTGATTACCCTGTCTATTATGGGGTCCTTGCTGTAATGAAAAAGCTCTCAAACCAATACAAAATGGTATCCATTAAATTGATGTTAGATCAAGCCCGCAATTGCTAATATTATGTACACAACCCCAAACCCATTTACTTAGCGGGAATACCCGGGACAAAAACATACCAGCTAACCAAGCCATGTCGGGATACTTCTAAAAACACGGGAACCTTTTCAGAGGAAGACCGATCACAACACTCCATGTGATCCTAAACAAAAACCTAACAACACTTGGACAAAGCATTAGTCTCATAACGGCAGGGGACCTTGAAAATCTGAGAACCCTAGCAGAGGACCGGCAATATTGGAGACACCTCACACAGGAAATACTGGAAACAGCCAAGGCGACCCGATCTTTCGGTCGATACGCGAAAGGCATCTAAGTCAAGTAAGTCAAGAATACCCTCTCTTATTAGATTTATAGTAACAGCACCAAATATATATATATATATATATATATATATATATATATATATATATATATATAGCATGAACTCATGTATACTTTAACATTATACTCACGATAATGATCTTGTTTGTAAAGCAATGCGGAATCCCGCCAGCCTAGCCTGACCCAAGGAATCACGATATCGGAATCAAGTCGGTGACCCATTGTTAGGTTAAATTGATTCTTCCAAAAGTTGTAATCTGAAAAGTAGAGAGTGATTTATGCGACTCTTTTCTTAAAATGATTTGGTGTCGAGGTAAACCAGATGTCAAACGTTTTAATTGTCTTTTTTATTGCCTGAATAAAGGGGTTGAGCTCGAAACGTTTAATATTTACCATTTTGTTCATTGTTTTGAAGCTTTTATTTTTTATTTGAACATTACTTTTATATAAAAAAGGAGACATACCTTATATTTGAAACAAAATATATGAACATCTATATATGTATTTTTACCGATTCTAAACGTGCTACGACAGTGTTTTATTTACTCTCCCGGAAGGCCATAGAACCATATTTCCCTTTCATACAGTACCAGTTACTTGTTAAGTGTCCTTTTTGTAACACACCTACAAAATCCCTCTCTGCTTGTAGCCAAATAATCATTCACACCCGAGTCGAGAAAGGTTCATATAATATGTGCAAAGTGCCTAACAAAAAGACACATTATCGGAAGCGGAATTTTAAATGACCACTGACACGCATTCGGTCACTGGATACGTGATTTCTTGGCTTTTGTGACACGATGAGACACCTTAGCCATACAGGAAACAGGACATACCTCCAGGATATCTGTTGGTGCGCTCGGTTTCATAGCAGTGAGTCACCCACAATTGACCGGGTCGCCTCTTAATATCGGGACTTGGTAACATGCCTAAACACATGAAAATAACCACGTCCGCTTCAGCCACTTTTTTCCCGTCAGGATCCAGTTCACAATTGTAGGGGCATCTCTTTAAATCGACGTTGTATTTATTCTCTTTATAAAGCCAGCTGATGATTTGTATAATTAATAAAAGATTATATACATATTTTTAAACGAACAACATCAACAACAACAACAACAATAGAGAACAAGCAAAACAAAAAGAACACAAAATTCAAAACAAGCTCCTAAGAAAGAAAAATATTTAAAAATAGTAGTATTAATAGTAATAATAATAATACTAATAATAATAATAATAATAATAGTAATAATAATAATAATAATAATAATAATAATAATAATAATAATAATAATAATAATAGTAATAATAATAATAATATTAATGATGATGGTGATGATGAAGATGATGATGATAATGATGATGATGATGATGATGATGATGATGATGATGATGATGATGATGATGATGATGATGATGATGATGATAATAATAATAGTAATAATATTGGTGATGATGATGATGATGATGATGATGATGATGATGATGATGATGATGATGATGATGATGATGATGATGATGATATAATAATAATAATAATAATAATAATAATAATAATTATTATACTTTATTGCATCCCAAAAAGGAATTTTTTTTTTGTACAGACGTGTTATAATTTACACAATAAGATAAAAATACAATGGAAATAGGATGTATATATAAAAAAGGAGCAGATCCATAACCAGAGCTGCGCTTTATAATATGAATAATTTCAACCCTGTAAAATAGTTAAAACTGTCACTATAAATTGAAAATTGAAAAGATTGCAAAACAAATTAATTAAAAAATTAATATTTACATATTTTGAAAGTAAAAATGCGAAATAATTATATAAAATGATTATTGCTTGTTGTTATAAAGCCTAATACTAGACGGCAGAAAAGATTTTCGGTGTCTCTCTGCTTTCGTTGAAATAAAGAAAGGGCGACCACTCCTTCCTGACATGATAACTGATGGTCTTAGTGGATGATACTGGTCATTTAATATTTTAGTTATTTTATTTATACAAAATTTCTCGTATAAAAGATCTACATCGTCAACATCATTTATATAGCGTTTAATGGATTTTTAAATATTTGAATTTATTTTGTTCCTTTCCACTGCGAAGCAATTGCCTCCCCAAGCTGTTATACAAAATGACAAGACACTTTCAATTACTGCTCTATAAAATAATGTGCAGAGGGTTTTATATATCCTAAACTGAGAGAGTTTTGATAAAAAATATGTACGTCTGCACATCTTATGCCTAATTATTTTCAAGTGTTCATCCCACTTGAGCCTGTCATCAATCGTTACACCAAGGTATTTGTAGTGAGGAACTCGCTGGACGAATTGGTCCTTTAATTTTAACGGTTCTATCGGTTCCTTCACTCTCCTAAAGTCAATCACTAGCTCCTTTGTCTTGCTTATGTTAAGCTCTAGGTGGTGGGCATCACACCAATACACAAATCTATCAATTTCTTGACTATAAGCCACTTCGTTGCCATTTGTTATGAGGCCTTGAAGAGCGGTGTCATCTGCAAACTTTATTAAAGGTACACTCAGGTTTTGACTTCTACAGTAATTCGTGTATATTGTGAATAATACAGGGGACAATACACAAACTTGAGGAGCACCAGTATTTGTAGTTATACATGAAGATATGTCTTGTCCTAATTGAACATATTGTGCTCTCTCCGTAAGAAATTCGAGCACCCAAGCAATTATATACTTGTTTAAATTCAGACCAGTCATTTTTTGAACAACCAACTGAGTTTGCATTGTATTGAACGCTGAAGATAAATCTACAAAAGCAATCTGCAATAGCTCTTAGCGTGATCTAGATGCCAGTAGATGTTGTTTGTAAATAGCACGTCCTGGTTTGTAAGCAAATTGATGACTATCACTCAAAGGCATAAACTGATTCCTAATTTTAACAAGAACAAGTTTTTCTAAAGATTTAATGACTATTGAAGTCAGTGCAACAGGTCTGAGATCGTTCATAGATTCAAGTTTTTCTTTTTTTTGGAACAGGAATAATTTTTGAAGTTTTCCAAATTACAGGGATCGAAACGCATTGGAGGGACCAGTTAAAAAATATGTGTATAAATAGGGGAAAGCTGATGGGCACATTCTTTTAATAATTTTCCTTTCAATCCATCCGGCCCAGCAGCCTTCCTCTCGTTTAGTTTCGAAATACGAATCTCGTTTCTTCTTCACTGACCTCAATAGTCATTTCATCTTCCAAAGCCCTGTCTAATTTATGTTTTTCATTTTCAATATCAAATTTGTTTGCTGTGTCAAAACGTGAATAAAATTTATTTAGAGTTTCAATTTCGATATCTTCTGATATAATCGTGGGCTTTGGATTATAGTTAACAACAGTTTTAAGCCCCGCCACGTGTCCCGTATATCCCCAGAAGAAAAGCATTTTTCAATTTTATTTTTGTACTTGTCTCTACAACTAGATATTACTCTCTTTATCTCTCTTTTTTTTGTTTTCAGATCTTTTTTGTTTCCACTAGTAAACAGAGTTTTCTTTTGGTTCAATAAAAGTTTTAGATCTTTTGTTATCCAAGGCTTGTTGATAGGATAATATCTTATTTCTTTTTTTACAACACACTAGCTGTTCACAGAATTTTAAATACTCACTCACACAGTCATTCAGCTCATCCACACTATCACATGATTCGATAAAAACTATAATCATATAAAAATATGATGATGATATCTAAAGTAGTAAGGATGGAGAAAAGAGAGGAAGAGGACTACAAGGAGGTAAGTTGGACAAATAAAATATCAGCTATACTTCTCTGATTTTGAGTTGATTCTGCGTAGAGAAATAATCTTTGTTTGGCCTTGTTTAGATTCCAATATTTTAGAAGCATTCTCATTATAAATTACGGGGTTTTTTATATATGGCGATTTGAACTCGTGTCTCTCAGTGGATTCGAAGCCAATGTTTTTCAAATCCTCATCCATAAGCAATTTGTTGATTGATGTTGGCTTTGTCGTTTGCCGTTCGAGTGAAGTGGATTGACGATTTATTTTATGAACATTTTCAGTAATATAATATGTTGTTTGCCGTTCTAGTGAAGTGGATCGACCATGTATTTTGTGAACATTTTCACTAATATATCCGACGGCATTTTCATTTAATCTAAACAATAAATAAGAGAACGAAACGATTCCTAGAATGCACAACAAGAGAAATTTGCGTTTTAAGCCATTCGTACATTTTAAACAAGTGGAAAATGTCATTTTGAAAGTATCTTGTGAAACCGTGTTCAGTGAACTTTGAGCTCCAAAGAGCAAAGCTTTCGTCTCTATCAGAGGCGGTTTGTTCAGAATTTTTGCATGCGTTCAGGAGTTCAAGATTTCAAGACACCCGAATATCAGAAGAATCTTTTCATGTTTCTGTAATAAAAAGAGAAGAGGATTGAAATTATATAATAACTGTTATTATTATTATTATTATTATTATTATATTATTATTATTATTATTATTATTATTATATTATTATTATTATTATTATTTTATTATTATTATTATTATTTATTATTATTATTATTATTAATTATTTCTAATTATCATTATTTTTATCATCATCATCATCGTCATCATCATCATCGTGGTCGTCGTCGTCGTCGTCATCTTAGTCATTATATTTTAATACAAGAAAAAAATAACATCCCAAATTATCAGTCGATCTCAACTTTCTTGCTTTGTGTGGCACATTTCATACACACTTGTGCAGTTCTTTATCTTACAACGGTGCCTGTTCCTTAATTTCTTCAGTTGATATTTTCAAATAAAAATATTAAAAAATGGAGCTACCCAAATGTCTTAGTCCTCGTCCTCCTCGTATTCAATGTACGTGTTGTGTGATGCAGGCCAGGCTGGCAGCATAAAACCTTGTGAAAAATATAGTTATTAAAATTGTCCCAACTACCGGGAACCTTTGTGGTGCAATGGTAGCACGTCTGACAGGTAATTAGAGGGTCTGAGGTTCGATCCCCAGTCAAGGTCGATTGATTTTTTGGGTATTTTTTTCTTATATTTTTCTTTAGTGTTTTGTCTGGCACCTTTCATACACACTTGTTCAGTTCTTCATGCGACTATGTGCTCTAGTGATATGACACTCACTTCCGTATCGGAAGGCCTGGGTTCGACTCTGGCTCGGTGCATAGTTGATTCCTTGGAAAAGGCTCTTTACTCACCTTCTCTCACCGTACTCAGGTGAAAAATGAGTACATGGCCGTTAACAGTGTTCCCTCTGTCCGAAAAAAAATGTAATGTCGCCTAACAGCGTCATGTCCTGCATGTAAAGTCGTGCTGTTTGCCAGGGACCCTCTTAAAGCGCTTTGAGCACGTTTAGTGGATATAGCGTTATATAAAAGCTCAATTTATTTATATAAAAGCTTGATTTATTATTTAATGTATTATTACTTATCTTAGAACGGTGCCTGCTTCTTTATTTGTATGGTGTGTTGCTGTTGTTCATTAAATAGTCCAGTTCAGAAATAAGTGGTCGCTAGTATTTTTTACGATATCGTGAGATGTTGACAATAATTGTAATATTTATTTTGGGTTCTTGAATTGTTGTGCTGTATTGTCTTGGTAGTTTTGCCATTCGATGACAACATTTGTTTTAACTCGCCTATGATTAGTTGTTACCAAGGTGCCAGCATATGATCTTGCATTTGTTATGAATTTTTTTGTCACTTTGTCTGGACAGCATGAATCAATTGGTTGTAAATGTTGATAACTGCTCCTGTTTCTTATTTTTCCTTTTTCCTGCCCAGATAGTTTGGTGTCGAGAAGTGTGATTAACTGCGCTGTTTGTGACAAACAATCTACCAGTCTTTCTCCGTTATAATTTCGTTTACCCCTCGAATTCACATACGGTTTACATAACTTTGACTGTAAGGAAAATTATATCAATACGGCAAAGTAAAATTGAAAAATGCTATCGTAGAAAACTGGTAATTGAACGTTGGTCACGATCGAGTGATCCTAAATGTACAAAGTAAATATTACAATGAAATATTAATGACAAAAATAATCATGAAAGCAACAACGATCATATTCATACATAAGTCTCTGATAAATTATAATGATGTAACATTGTTTCAGATGTCATGCATTTTACTTGTCAACATTTACAATCCAGTGTACAAAATCATGAAAGTAATGGAAACAATTATCCACATAACAATATAAGGTTTAATAAGAAAATAAATAAATGGATAAATAACTAAATTAAACAAACAAATTAATGAATAGATAAATAAATAAAAATTAAAATCAAACTGAATTCAGAAATTAATCGAATATTAAATAGAATAAAACAAATAAGTCATACTTAAATTCCAGAGACTTTAACTCCCTATCAGCTAAGATTTTAAATTGATTCAAAGAACATGCATTTCTTGTGTTGAATCGGAGACTATTCCATATTTTTACTATACGTTAAATTATTGAGTTCTGTCTTATTTTGGTCTGAAATCTTGGAATATATATTTTATATTTGTCGCCTCTGGTATATTTATTAGCAGTGTTTTATTTCCTAGATTATTAATAGTTTCGTTTCGATTTCTGTAAAAAGTTTTTATTTCTTCCGGGAAATTTTCTGCTATTTCCGTTGTTGGTGCGTAAACATTGATGACGGAAATTGTCCTTTGTCTTTACATTGGTGTTTGTTGTTTTGGTTATGTGATATGCCCCCCTGTAGTTGTAACACACAAATACGGTGAGATAACTTCCAACACTTATTGATTGAATGTTTCCATTTTTCAATTATGAAGAAGTCATATCCGTAGAATCGAGAGTTAGAAGGAAAACAAATAAGCCGACCGCTACCTATAGTTCGATCGGCCCCATTTTCTAGTTTGTTTTCTTGTAAACAAGTAATATCTAATTTATAATTTGACACTTCCTCGGCGAATTGATCAATTATAACTTTACTTATAAGTGTTCTTACATTTAACCTTCCAGCGTCAAAATGGACTTCATTCCTCCAAAAGCATTTGACAAGTGAGACAAGAAACTATTCATTGAGCGGAGGCTCAGTGCCAACAGGTGTCAGCCATGTTGACCGGAAATAATAGCATTATTATTATTATTATTATTATTATTATATTATTATTATTATTATTATTATTATTATATATTATTATTATTATTATTATTATTATTATTATTATTATATTATTATTATATTATGATTATTATTATTATTATTATTATTATATTATATTATATATTAATGATATATTATGATATGATGATGATGTATGATGATGATGATGATGATGATGATGATGATGATGATGATATATTATTATTATTATTATTATTATTATTATTATTCATTATTATATTATCATTATTAAATTATTATTATTATTATTATTATTATTATTATTATATTATTATTATTATTATTATTATTATTATTATTATTATTATATATTATTGTCATTTTTATTATTATTACTTCTATTATTAATATCATTCTTCTTCTTCCTATTATTATTATTATTATTATGCTTCTTCTTCTTCTTCTTCTTCTTCTTCTTCTTCTTCTTCTTCTTCTTCTTCTTCTTCTTCTTCTTCTTCTTCTTCTCCTTTTCTTTTCTTCTTCTTTTCATTACTATTATCATTATCATTATATTATATTATTATTATTATTATTATTATTATTATTATTATTATTATTATTATCATCATCATCATCATCTTCTTCTTCTTCTTCTTCTTCTTCTTCTTCTTCTTCTACTTCTATTAAATCAAAGACAGGGGAAGCCATCACAGACAAGGACAAGCAGATGGGAAGATGGTTAGAGCACTACTTGGAACTCTACGCCAGAGAAAACTCTGTCACCCAAAGAGCGTCAGGCGCAATTGAAGAACTGCCACTACTGGATGAACTAGACGCAGAACCAATTATGGAGGAGCTCAGCAAAGCAATCGATGCTCTGGCCTGTGGCAGAGCACCCGTTGACGACAGTATTCCACTCGAAATCATCAAATGTGGAAAGCCAGCCCTCTTTGAACCACTACATAAACTCCTGTGTCTTTGCTGGAGAGAAGGCAAGGTACCCCAGGATATGCGCGATGCCAAGATTATCACCCTCTACAAAAACAAGGGAGACCGTAGTGACTGTAATAACTATAGGGGAATCTCTCTACTGAGCATTGTGGGTAAAGTCTTTGCGCGCGTTGTCCTCGCTCGACTGCAAGTCCTAGCCGAACGTATCTACCCAGAGTCGCAGTGTGGCTTCAGAGTCAAGAGGTTGACAGTGGACATGATCTTCTCAGTACGTCAACTTCAGGAGAAATGCAGAGAACAGCAGATGCCCCTCTACATTGCATTTATTGACCTGACAAAGGCATTTGACCTTGTTAGCAGGAAGGGCCTTTTCCAGATGCTAAAGAAGATTGGCTGTCCTCCTCAGCAGCTTAGCATCATTGCCTCCTTCCACGACGACATGAAGGGCACCATCAGCTACGACGGTGGAGCCTCTGAACCCTTCCCCATGCGCAGCGGCGTGAAACAAGACTGTGTCCTCGCACCGACTTTGTTTGGTATATTTTTCTCCTTACTGCTGAAGTTTGCATTCAAAGATTCAACAGAAGGAGTCCACTTACACACCAGGAGTGATGGGAAGCTGTTCAAGCTAGCACGGCTGAGAGCAAAGACCAAGGTCCGCACAGTCCTCATTAGGGAACTGCTATTTGCAGATGATGCAGCTCTATGCGCGCATACCGAGGAAGACCTTCAGCGGCTGATGGACAGGTTTTCCCACGCATGCAGGGAATTCGGGCTGACGATCAGCATCAAGAAAACAAATGTAATGTGTCAGGATGTCCCCTCTATACCAGCAATTTACATTGACAACGAGGAGCTAGAAGTCACTGATCACTTCACATACTTTTGGCACAAACATGACCAGCAACCTCTCACTTGATGCAGAATTAGACAAGTGCATCGCCAAAGCAGCCGCTGTCATGGCACAACTGATCAAGAGAGTGTGGACCAACAACCAACTCACTTTGAACACCAAACTCAAAGTATACCAGGCATGTGTACTCAGTAGTCTACTGTATAGCAGTGAATCCTGGACAACATATGCCAGACAGGAGAACTGCCTAGAAAACTTCCACATTCGCTGTCTACGACGAATTCTCGGCATCAGGTGGCAGGACAGACTCACTAACAATGCAGTGCTAGAAAGAGCAAACTCCCTCAGTATGCATCTCATGCTCTGTCAGTGACGTTTGCGATGGCTTGGTCACGTAAACAGGATGGACGATGGACGCATACCCAAAGAGATCATGTACGGTGAACTAGCTTCTGGACGACGTCCAACTGGCCGCTCAGCTCTGCGCTTCTATGATGTCTGCAAACGAGACGTGAAATTGACAAGCATCGACTCAAACACCTGGGAGGCACTTGCTGACGACCGCAGCGACTGGAGATATGCGGTGATGGAGGGAGTGAAGAGGGGTGAGGAGAGGAGAAAGATGACGTTTGAGGAGAGGAGAGCAAGGAAGAAAGAGAGGCAGCAGATCCAAATACCAAACACACAGTCAAAGTACGTGTGCAATAACTGCGGTAGAGACTGCCATGGAAGGATTGGTCTGCTGAGTCACACCCGTCGTTGCTCTCAACAAGACTGATGAGACTAAAGTCATACAGGGCGCAAACCATCGTCTCTTGAGACGGAAGGATGCCTACTACTACTACTACTACTACTACTACTACTACTACTACTACTACTACTACTATTATTATTATTATTATTATTATTATTATTATTATTATATATTATTAACTATATATTATTATTATTATTATTATTATTATTATTATTATATTATTATAGTTATATTATTATTATTATTATTATTATTATTATTATTATTATTATTATTATTATTATTATTATATATATTATTATTATTATTATTATTATTATTATTATTGTCATTTTTATTATTATTACTTCTATTATTAATATCATTCTTCTTCTTCCTATTATTATTATTATGCTTCAT
>NC_088366.1:61285659-61315659 GCF_034508935.2 Berghia stephanieae | reverse complement strand
GTGCGCATTCTCGTCTACCATCAAAAAGCAAGCGATGTTTGATGTGGTTAGTGACTAGGTGTATGGCGAAACTCTGGTAACAATGTTGCGTCCTTGGGTAAGACACTTTACTGGAATAAATCCAGTCAATTTAGGTGTGAATGAGTACATGGCCATTTGCGGTGAGGGATATTGTAATAACTTTATTAAGGCCCTCTACCAGGTGACGTATTCTTGATGAAATGGATACTTCTTTCCACATGGCCTGTTGGGTTATTAATGAAGCAACTTCGAGCGCATTGATCATGGTGAATCGCTGGAAATGCGGGATATAAGGGGCAATGTGGTTAAGCGGTATGCCCTTAACCTTGCACGAAAGTTATCGGTTTTGAATATCCGTTTCGCTTTGTGGCCTTGAGCAAAGTGACTTTGTCCGAGCTCACTTTGCGGTACTGCACTGCGGCTGATATCTATGTTATTCCACTCTTTCCTTGGAATAGGCACTTTGATAACCACTCTCGGATAGTGATCATACAATGTAAACAATGGCAGTGATTGGTTGACATAACAAACTACACAGGATCTACTATCGAAGGTATGGGTCTAAGTAAAATACCCACTGTTCTACCGCTTGATGAATAAAACAAACACAGAAAACCATGTGTCAATATAAATGTTTTTAATGTGATCGAAAACATTGTGTGATAACTAGTCATTTATTTTGCGGAGTAAACACAATAACAATGATCAGAAAGAGGTCAATATCTCATTCACATTATTATTTATAAACAACCAACTATGTTGTCCGATACGTGTATCAAAATTCCATGTTATGATTGGTTAATATATATATATATATATATATATATATAATATCATTATATGTATATATAATATATATATATATATATATATATATGTGTGTGTGTTTGTGTGTGTGTGTGTGTGTGTGTGTATATCTTTATGGCGAGTGAACAAGTGACGGTGAGATGTTGACAATGGAAAGTTAACCCAGAACATTGGAGATAAACACCAATGGGAAATGATCAAAGAACTATAGGATAGTAGCGTAAGTCGTGAGATGATACTACTAAGGAGTGAAACCAAAGCTCCGTCCAGTGGAGGTTTACCCCAAATCTAAGTACGGTATTACACGTGGGATTGAACCCGGAGTGGACACAAGTGTGGAATAAACCTTTGACTATGGTAGATGCACACCAGTGGGGAGCGAACATGAGACTCACTGAAGTGGACACCAGTGGAGAGTGAGTGAATCCAGGGCTATTTGAGGTGGATACCAGTGGGGACTGAACCCGGTACCAGGGAAAGTGGACACAAGTTGGGAATAGACCTGGGACTGTGAGATATATGGACACTACTGGAGACTGACCCAGTGAATACGGAATAAGACATCCAGTGGAGAGTGAACCCGAGATTATCTCTATCTGACACCAGTGAGGATCAAACCTGGAACAATGTCTACATGCTATAATCTTGGTCATTCTACTTCCATTGTTCTGGTCTCGTTCCCCACTGGCGCCCACTTCATGTAGTCTAGGAATTACTTTTCACTGGTGTACATATCTCATAATTTGTCCCGGGTTTATGCTCTATCGGTGTCTAATTTTTATAGTCCCGGGTTAGCTCCCCACCAGTGTCCACCAATAAGTGGATGTTCCGGTACTCCCCCCCCCCATCTAACATTTTTGGGTCCACTCCCCGTTGGTGCACATCCCATAGTCTCTGGTTCACTCCCCAGATGATGATGATGATGATGATGATGATGATGATGATGATGATGATGATGATGATGATGATGATGATGATGATGATGATGATAATCATGATGATAATAATAGTAACTATAATAATTTTAATTATGAAAACGATTATGTTAGCACGATTTATTTTGCTTCCATGGTTTTGTGAATATTGTTTACATGGTTCAGTGAATATTTAAAATGAAAAGTAAACACTCGTTGTTAGACTATCTTAAGGCAAGTTACGATAGTATTATTTCCTTAAATTTTTAACCGTTTAGTTAATATATTTTTTCAAAGTTGAATAACCTTTTTGCTTTTAATGTCGATTTGGCACAAGGTGCGCAGTAATTCAACGCACAACTTGTCTCTCGTTGCAAAATTATCATAACTAGACTTCGATTTAACAATTAGGATTTAACTTTTATTGCTCAACACATGTTCATATTCAATCATATCGTGTCATTTTATCAGCTCTTTAAAACGTTCAATGTAATAGCAGCTATTCTCAGACACTTTTTTTTTCGATCAAGCCAGCACAGCATGTCGCACATTACTATTTCATAAGATAGATTGTTTCCCCACAGATCAATAGAATACAATGGTATTTTCGCCTCTACGAAAAGGCCATTATATATGCTTTATTTTTGTTGCAGATAAGTTACTCTGCCTTTGACACATGACGTACAAATCATTAGAGAATCACTTAAAACGTGGGGCAAGACATGACCCGTGTTAGGCGATATTACATTTTTTTTTCATACGGAGACAACACTGTTAACTGTCAAGTGCTCATTTTACACCTGGGTATGGTGAGAGAATGTGAGTAAAGAGCCTTTCCCAAGGACTCAACTATTCGCCGCTCAGATCGGTACTCAAACCCATTAGATTCGAAAGCCGGTGCTATATCACAAGACCACATAGACGCACAGGATTTGGCATGTATATGCAATAAGTGTAATAAACATATCCGACAAGCAAATATTGACAGTGAATAAGACCTATTGTTGCCTCTGTTCTGGATAGACTCTGTATTGATTTATTGTGTACTTATCTCACGTCAAACAGATTGATTAATCGGAGGCCAGTTCAATGTCAATTCTAAGAGGGCCCATACACGCTCCAGGGACGATCGAGGCTAAGGCACTGCTGGGTCGCTGTGACACACGGTGAGATATTTTTCGAGGTGATAGGCGATAGGGGGCGTGGCAGTATAAAAAAGTGGACAATTTTTTCGGATTTTCGCTGTTTTTACGTCGGATTCGTGATCAGCGTCAAATTTACAATAGGTTTGATACTAAGAACTGTGTGTTTACTCCAAAAATTGTTGAATTGAGAAATAAAATTTAATTAATAGTGAGGCCGTGTGGTCGACAGAACAGATCCCAGTTACTGTCTCTTTATTCTATCTTTCGTCTTGCGCACAATAGTGATTACTTTTCACTATATTATATCAATTAGACTGTTGAAGGAACGAAATTGACATCATTCAACTCTTTGTTATTGTATTAAGACAACCATTTTGGTAATTAGTTCTCACTAAATTATATCAATCAGACTTTTACCATTCAGAGTTACTCGCAATTTTGTGTGACGGTACGTTATTTTGGACTGTCGGATGTTGTGAGCATTTTATCTAAAGTCATAGCATCATTAACCGTCCAAGATATTCGCATCATATGTAGCAATAATGTAACATGTCGAGAGAGAGAGAGAGAGAGAGAGAGAGAGAGAGAGAGAGAGAGAGAGAGAGAGAGAGAGCGAGAGAGAGAGAAATTATTTACGCCATATATACCGCTATATCCAATAAAGGTGCTCAAATCACTTTATATGGGACCTTGGTCCAACAGAAAAACATGTTAGATGAGTCATGACTGTTAAGCGATATTACAATTGTTTCCCAACAGAGACGACGCTGCAAAAAAGTGAGGTACTCATTTTAAACGTGAAGAAGGTGAGAGAATGCGAGTAAAGAGCCTTTTCCAAGGACTTCATTATGCGCCACTCAGAGCGGGACTCGAACCCAGCACTGTTCGATCCAAAGGCGAGTGTCATATCATGACCACATGCATAGTCGCACAAGAAAATGATGAGAGAATGGCTACATATGTATTGAAGGAGGAGAGAGAGGATGGAATGAGTAAAGTTCTTGGATATTTATAGAAGGAACCAACTTGACGACACTCATCTCAATGTTATTGTTTCTAGACATCCATTTATATGATTAGTTCTCATTAAAATATATCAGACTATAAACGTTCAAGGTTATTATTATTATCATTATCATTATTATTATTATTATTATTATTATTATTATTTATTATTATTATTATTATTATTATTATTATTATTATTATTATTATTATCTATAAAACAAATCGACAGTGCTCCAGTGGCAGGTACTTGCATCCCCCCCCCCCACACACACACGCGCGCGCGCACACAGCTCTTTTTCTTTCTTTTTTTTTTGTTGGGGGGGGGGGGGACGTTGTTTGTAGACTTTAATTCAAGGTTGCATCCAATTCTTTATCAATTCCCACCCCTGTCATCATGTAGTCAAGGCTTTTTGGCATCTGCCAATCCCAAATTATGTTTGTGTCAAGGTCGACCGTGATGTCGCGTCAACGAGGAGAAAAGATGTACAACAAAAAACCCCCATAAAATTAAAAATGTTGATAATGATAATAAGTGCCACATTATGTCATTACATTGGAAATTACGAAAGTCGGAAAACTGTTTTATTTTGTATGAAATCCATTTTAAATTTTACAGTAATCACACCTCTTCCTGACTCAAAATTTATAAAAAATATTATTAAAAAAAATAATAACAGCATTTATTTGGCGGAATATCCACTAGACGTGCTCAAAGCGCCTTACAAGGGGTCCCAAGCCAACAGCAATACTAAACATGAAGGACGAGACGTGACGCCTATCAGGCGATATTACAAAACTTTTTTCTCCGACAAAGACACGAACGGCCATGTACTCATTTTACACCTGAGTATGGTGAGAAAATGTGAGTAAAGAGCCATTTCCAAGGACTCAACTCTGAGCCACTCAGACCGGGTCTCGAAACCTGGACCTGCCGATCCGAAAGCGAGAGTCATACCACTCGACCCCATCACAGAACAGGGAGGGGCACTGTTCTGTCGGCCACATAGCCTCACTATTCATTTAAGTTTATCTCTGATTTCATCAATTTTTGGAGTAAAAACATAGTTCTTGGTATCAAACCTATTGTAAATTTGACGCTGATCACGAATCTGACGTCAAAACAGTGAAAATCCGAACAAAAATTGTCCATTTTTTTTATACTGCCACGCTCACGATCTCTGATCGCCGATCGCCTTGAAATATTAAGCAAAGCGGGCTTTGCGAGCGACCGAAGTCCCTCTGCTCATCGGCCAGGTATTTGGCCACACACATTGCGTTTTCACTCCGATTTGCCTGTGCTGCCGTCGTCAATGGATGAAAACTGAGCGTGCATGGAGCCTTTAAGGGGCCCTATACACGGTGAGTTTTCTACGGTGATGGTAGACCCGATTCCTGCGTCAGTCGCATAGGATTTTTGCCCACACATGTTCAGAAGTGCAAACCGACCGGCACCTGTACCAGTTGCTGCATCTCTTTTCTATATTTCGTCTTATTTATATAATCACGTGTGCGTTGCCATTTTACATTTTGAAATGAAAATGGAAATTGTGTAATCGTTTTCTCAATTTTAAAGAAAAATAAAGGAAAGCAATAAAGAAGAACAGGGTCCTTTGGAGTAAAAAGTATCTCTTAGCAGCTCCCGCAAATGCGATGAGGTCATCTGTTTTTGTTGTTTCCTCCAGGCATTTCTCAAATTGGAAATTTAACACGTTACTGTATAATTTTTAGCACCATCATGAAATATTTGTACACAAATTCACAAGGTCGTCATAATATGCTTTCTCTCTCTTTATTTTATTACAATAGTTCTTACTTTATATCTTCCACAAAAACTCATTTTGACGATATTCTTCAAGAAAATCATGTGTATTTTGTTAGGACCAAAATGCCATTGTTAAATAGACTAAATAAAACTTAGTTATACAATTTCGCAGACTAACAAGGTCAAATATCTGGGCCTCTGAAGCTACGGAATAATGATTTTCATCATGATGATTATTACCTATTCTAATTATTACAAAATAAAATTATCCCTCCTCCACCCCCCCCCCCCACATCTCACCCGCCCTTCATGTTTACACCCAGTTTTATGTGTTGGTATCAATACTCATCCCTATCATCACGTAGTCAATGCTTTTTGGCATCTGTCAATCCCAAATGTTTGTGTCAAGGTCGACAGTGATGTCGCGTCAACGGTTGAGAAGAAAAGCAAAAGTAAAAAAGAACACCAAAAAAAAAAAAAATAATAATAACAATAACTGGAATATTATGTCACTCTAGATTGAAAATCACGAAAATCGCAAAAATATTTTTCATTTTGTATGAAATCCTTTTTAAATTTTACGGTGATCAAGAACGAAACCTTTTGTTCATATACCTCTTCCTCACTCAAAATTTATTAAAATATTTTAAAAAAAATAATGACACATCATTCATTTGGCTCAATATGCACTAGAAATGCTCAAAGCGCTTTACAAGGGGTCCCAAGCCAACATTAATAAACATGGAGGACGAGACATGACGCCTGTCAGGCGATATTACACATTTTTTTCCAACAAAGACAACGAACGGCCATGAACTCATTTTACACCTGAGTACGGTGAGAGAATGTGAGTAAAGAGCCTTTTCCAAGGACTCAACTCTGCGCCACTCAGAGCGGGTCTGGAAACATGGACCTTCCGACCCAATGCAAGAGTCATACCTCCAGGCCCCATGACACAACAGGGAGGGGCACTGTTCTGTCGACCACATAGCCTCACTTAACAATTTTTGGAGTAAACAAATAGTTCTTGGAATCAAACCTATGGTAAATTTGACGCTGATCACGAATCTGACGTCAAAACAACGAAAATATGAAAACAATGTTCCACTTTTTTATACTGCCACTACATGATATAGCCCACCGCCTCGAAAAATATTATGCAAGTCGGGATTTGCGAGGGACCGAACGTCTTTCCACTTGTCTCCCAGGTAATGGGCCATACCTAGGACTTCATATAGATGTCACTGGGCCATACACATTGCGTTTTCACTACGATTTGCTTCAGCCGTGACTGTCCCCAGATCGTCACTGATAGGGAAGGTCCACCTGGCCACGTTATGCGATTTTCATAATCTCTGTTTTGTTTTCATTTTTAACTTGGGTTTATTGCAACTCTTCCAGTCACTTATCTCTGAAATCCAATTTTCTATATCCGTTGTAACATTGGGATAATTGTAAGTATTAATGGGAAACAGTAGCTGGGTGTCATCTGAGGAAAAGTGGAACTCAATGAAATATATGGAGATAATGTCATCTAATGGTCTGATATAAAGGGAGAATAAAGAGTATCCCAGAACTGATCCCCGTGGCACACCAAAAGAGAGGGGACAAAGAGAAGATAAGTCATGTCGATCTACATATACTGATTTACTCTTGTCAGATAGGTAAGAAGATAACCCGGTCAAGAACTGTATCCCCGAATCCGAAGAGTGTTTTATGTCTGTCAATTTAATGAGTATGGTCCATTGAATCAAAAGCAGCTCTAAATTCGAGTAGTATGAAAACAACATCATCATTTTTCTGACATGAATGATTTATGATATCATTGTGACTAAGCAGACTGAAATTTAGAGAATAGTTTGTGTTCATTCAAAAGTGTGTTCAGACTGGAAGCAACGATTTTCTCAATTACTTAGACATGAGTGTGAGATTCGAGACTGGTCGATAATTATTTGGGTCTTCTTTGCCAAGGCTGGGTTTCTTAGTATAGGAGTGGCAATCGCCCGTTTAAGATTTTTAGATACATCACCAATAAACAAACTAGCATTTGATCTATGGATGAGAACAGGAACCAAAATATTAGCAGTAGAAAGAACAAGCCATAAAAGTATTGGATCTATTGGGCTAGTTGTTTTTGAGCATTGTCTCAGCGCGGATAGTACTTCCGTTTAAGTGGCGGGCTCAAATTCATCAAATGCTACTCACGTGGAAGTTCACTAGTTTACTCCACTTATGCTTTAATTATTCCCCCTTTGTCCAACTCATTCCGAATTCTTGATATTTTATCTCTAAAGTGTAGAGAGATATTATTTGCGCTAACAATAAGGTCCTCGAAATGATTTGAACGGATGATCCTTAATCAGCATGTTCAGGGTAGCGAACAGTTCACGTGGGTTTCGTTTAAGGGTTGCTATTTTATTTTGAAGATATGTTCTTTTTACAAGATAGAATCTGTTCCGTTTACGTTTTAGTCCTAAATAAATTTGATAATGAACTTCTAATTTGGATCAATGAACATGCAAAAACAAATCAACAGATCTGAAAACATAACGAGAACTTAGATATAATTGTCACAAATCAAGTAAGATCCATTAAAAAAATTGAGAAAAATGTTCAACATTTGAATGAATTATAAATATTTTAAAATAGTGAGTTATTTTTCAACCACTCCTTATAAATAATTTTTCTTTTTCTTAATTCGTAGATTTAAGAGTAAAAATAGATGACACTCGACAGTGTGTAACTTTACAGAAAATAACCAATTCGTCCTCGAGAATTATAATACACTTCGAAGCTTTAAATAATGTGTATTTTTACGGCACAAAATGTTCTATTTTAGTCAGTGTATTTTAAACATTAAACATAAACTGCTTATGTAATCTAGGAGTTGGAGACAAAAATTTGTAGTTTTCTAAATTTTCGTCAAAGACGGCAGTTCTAAATCTTTGGTACATATTTACTTGTTGTACACGAATGTGAATGAGACCATTGTTTGATATCGCTAATTATTCTACCTTTTTTAGTATGAACAGCCTCGAATACATCGCACCAATCTATTCCACGAAACGGCATTGCAGACAGTCGATCTTTCTCCTGAAGCATTTTACTGTAGCGTGGTAAATCTTTTCCCAACTCTTTAAGATGTAAAGCCAAGTCTTTTGCACTTTGAAATTTGTTTCCATTCACAGACGAGCTCGAGGGAAAATATCTGTCATAATCAAGACTTCCTTTCACGACTGGGATGATGTGCGTGCGATCTTTGATAAGTTTGTTCAATTTTTCTGTGACGTAATCTGTGCAGAACGCGTTTTCAAACGACAGGTAAAATTTATAAGTGGTGTTGAATACATGCCGACACTTGAAGTCATCAAACCAGTAGGGACAATCGAATTTTTTACCGCATTTTCCAAAAATGCCAATGTCGATGTATTTCTGAGGGACAAAAAAGTAATATTGATGTTTTGATTGATTTAAGGGCATCATGCATAATGCTACATAATTTAAAAAGTACTAATTCACTTATTTCAAAAATATAAATGCACGCAATTTAATGTAGTAACTACCCCCAACCAGACCTCTCTACATATCACACATTTTGGATTGAGGTGAGGCCAAATTAATCCCTGAAGAACTAAGAGTATTGCAGTGCCTTCCTTACTAAAGTCACAACAAGATCTTGACAGCCTCAAAACTCTGGCCCAGGACTGTGGCCAATGGAAACAATTAACAACATGGATGGAGAGAGATGTAACTGAATAAAACAATTCTCAGCAAGCGTCATTCAAACTACGAAGCTTACTTACTACTACTACTACTACTACTACTACTACTACTACTACTACTACTACTACTACTACTACTGCTACTACTACTACTACTACTACTACTACTACTACTACTACTATACTACTACTACTACTACTACTACTACTACTACTACTACTACTACTACTACTACTACTACTACTACTACTACTGCTACTGCTACTCACTACTAGCTACTACTACTACTACTACATACTACTACTACTACACTACTACTACTACTACTACTACTAAACTACTACTACTACTACTACTACTACTACTACTACTACTATACTACTACTACTATACTACTACTACTCTACTCTATTCTACTATACTATACTACTACTACTACTATACTACTACTACACTACTACTCACTACTGATCTACTACGAACTAATACACACTACTACTACTAATTACTCTACTACTACTACTCTCAACTACACTACTCAACTGCTACTACTTACAGACTACTCTACTACTTACTACTACTAACTACTACTACTACTATCTACTCTACTATACTACTACTACTACTACTACTACTACTCTACTACAACTAACCTACATACACTACTCTACTACTATCACTACTATCTACACTCTACTCATACAACTACACTTTACTACTATACTACTACTACTACTACTACTACTACTACATACTACTACTACTACTACACACACTACTACTAACTACTACTACTAATACTACTATCTCTACTATACTACTACTATTACTACTACTACTATCATACTACTACTACTAAACTATCTACTACTACTAACTACTAACTACTACTTACTATTCGACTACTACTTAATGTACATTCCAAGCTCAGGTCAAACATTTTTACCCTCGTTAAATTTTAAATACCCATATCTAAGGAGTTATCGTTGCCTCTGATTTGAGGCGTGAAATGGGTGCCTCAACTTCAAACTCAATTTTCTCAAAATTTGATTTTTACACTTTTCTTACCTAATTCAACGGTCATATCTCGGGAACTTAAAATCCGCTTTGCTTTGGCACAACAACCCTAAAATCAAAAAGCTCGACATAGTACAATGACAAATGTAATAATTTCAATACCTGCAGTAACTGGTAAGTGTGAGTCACGTCATAAAATACTGTAGTACGTTGTGACTTTCTTTTCTATTCGAGAACTAACCTGCATTTCTTTAACAAAATCCATTCTATCATCCCGGCAGTTTCGAACCCACCAAGTATATATATATATATATATAATATATATATATTATATATATATATATATATATATATTTATATAACATATAGCACAATATATCAAAGCATTTTACTCGATAATGTGAAGTCTTGAAAGTTTTGGCATTGTTTTTTTTATCATTCCGTATTTTCTTTTTATTTGTTTGGCCTTTTTCCTATATTAATTTGTGTAGCATGTTTCCCTACATTAATCTGGCAACTGGCACATGTTGTGTGTCTACTCAACATGCTGTGTTGGATATTTTTTGTTGTGTATTCTTTTCTTCCAATATCTAATATTCGCATGATATGCTGGAATTGGCTTAAATCTCAAAAACGCTCACAAAAATACAAAATACAAAAGCTCCTCTATCAAATAAACCGGCATGCGCCATGTCTTATTCTTTCCTGGAAAAATAAAACAAGGGGCAGTTTTTACTATTTATTTAACAACAAAAATTAAAAGATAGTTATGAATTTCTAGTAGAACCGCAAATCCGTAAAATATTAGTTGCGGACTCCCGGATTGACCTAAGTAGTCGGCAACTACTCGTATACATGATTCTTCTACTTCTGAAATATTAGAGAAAATGAGCCCCCCCCCCCCACCCCCGCCCCAAAGAATAATAAAATTAATATCAAATTTGTCCTTGAGTGTTTTCAGAGCAAGCATTTTAAAATTTGGTAGTACATTAATCATCGTTTTCTCGGAGAAGACTAAAAGAGTCATTACGCTGCCAAACGTAATTTTCACCATACATTTAACATCAGTCGGTGACATACACCGGGGCCCATTTTTATTTAAGCGGACTAGATTTAGCTCTTTTGTCAAGTAAATGACTTCCTAGTCTTAATGTTGAGAGAAGCGAATGACTAAAAAAAAATAATCGAATTTTATAAACGTTTTTTTTAGTGTCTGACTAGCTAGGCTCTAGACTAGAAGTGGGTGTTGCAAGGGCGTCGACTACTTCGGTTATTTTGTGCTGGTAACTTCAATCTCTTTAGATATCGATGGAAGGTAAGATACCAACATTCATACTTTCGACCCAAAAGATTGCCAAAGAGAAAATAAGCAACACATATTTCTCACTTACAATTACCTGTTCTTTTGTTTAAACTATATTTTTGCCAAAGACTTAATCGCCCGAAGGCAGTGCTACTTATCCAGATTCCTCGAGAGGAGTTTGGCTCTTGAGAGACTTAACACATCTGACTTTCTTTATAATGTGGGGAGTAAACAAGATCAGGACTTCTAACAAAATCGACAAAAACTCCCTTTACACTTTTGTTGTCGACCTTTTGGGGATGTTATGTCATAGCAAAACAGCTGTTGCAAAATGTCTCCATGTTTTCAATGTTGGGCTTTCTTCAGTCATTGAAATGGAGTGTCCTCAATGTTTTTTTATGATAGCATCTGATTTGGATGTATGATTTATTTTTGGGCTTTGGGAAATATGCAATGTGTCTTAAGGTTTATGGGGAGCCCCAATTGCAAAAGAAGACATCTTGACATATTGAAAAGTCACAATCAAAAGGACTCTGGCACCATGTTCGAAATATAGGAATTATATACAAGTACAAAGTGGTTGCAGAAAGATAAAATATAAAAGTCATCTAACAAATTAACCGGCATGGGCCTTATTATTTTGTTCGAATAAAACAAGGGACATAACTCAACATATATAACAACAAAATAGTTAAACGCGGTTGTGGTTATCTACAATGATGTCTTGGAAATTATAATTTACTTATAAAAATCATTGAATGGAATTTAAATTATTATATTTATATATATAGAAATGTGTACACATCGTGTGAAAGTGAGATTGGTTTGCTTTTTTAAACTCTCACTCAATTTGACCATCATAATGGTGAGGGTTTATGTGGTCTAGTGGTATGACACTCGCTTTCGGATCGGAAGGTCCTGGGTTCGAGCCTCGCTCGGCGCATAGTTGAGTCCTTGGAAAAGACTCTTTACTCACATTCTCTCACCGTACTCAGGTGTAAAATGAGTACCTGGCCGTTAACAGCGTTGTCTTTGTCCGAAAAATTGTAATATCGCCTGTTGACCAGGGACCCCTTGTAAAGCGCATTGAGCACGTTAAGTGGATATTGCGCTATATAAATGCTCAATTTTAGGTTTGATATGTTAATACGACCAATAATTTTATTATTCTGTGCGTGTCTTCCAAGCGTGCACTCTCAAGTTCGTTCAAATAATGAAAATACGCTAAAATTCGAAGCGAACGAGACTATACGAATATACTAATAATATACTTTTCTGGTTTGGAAAAAAAACCAACGATTTTACTGCGTCACAATCGCAATATATATATATATATATATATATATATATATATATATATATATATATATATTCGACTATGGGCTCCTTGCTGTAATGAAAATACTCTCAAACATATGCGAAATGTTATCCATTAAACCGATGTTAGAACAAGCCCATAATAGATAATATAATGTTGACGTAAATTATACAAACCCCTTTTATTTCCCTTTTATTTCTATTTTATACCCGTTCTAAAAATGGACACCTTCTTTATCCTCGGCAAAAAATAAATAAATTTAAAAAGTTAAAAACAAATAGAAACATAAACAAAAACAATAAACGATTAACGTAGGAATTCGGGAAATTATCTTTGTCGTACGCATCGAGTTATACTAAAATTAGATTTTGAAACGTAAACAAATTTTGAATAGATTAGATGATAATTCTTAAAGGCATTTGTTGAAAATTAAACTGAATTTACACTTCATCAGTTCGGGTATACAAATGGATAGATTGTGATAAGAGATAACATGAGCAATGTCAATGGAGGGATAAAATATTAGAAGGAAATATACTTCAACTTCTGCGTATGATATTTTAAGCCCATTCCCATTGCTGCCAGTTTACAAGGTCATGCGGCGGTGATGGAAACTTTATCGTTATTCCAGACACATATGAATGAGAGGATATGTGGTCTTGAGGTATGACACATGCTTTCCGATTGAAAAAGGCTCATTACTGAGGTGTGACATGAGTAACTGGCCGTTAACAGCTTTTTCTCTATCGAAAACAAAAACAAAAACAAACAAAAAACATTGTAATATCGCCTAACAGACGTCATGTCTCTTTCTATATGTTACGTGTTACTGTTTGTCTGAGAACTATTGTAAAGGGCATTGAGCACGTTTCGTGGATATTACACCATATACAAGCTGAAGATTCCGAGCCCATTCCCAATTCGCGTTCACAAGGTTGTGCAACGATATTAGGAATTTCGTCGAAATCTCAGACAGATGAACTCATGAATATTAACATTATACTCACGATAATGACCTTGTTTGTAAAGCAATGAGGAATCCCGCCAGCCCAGTCTGACCATAGGAATCACGATATCGGAATCAAGTCGGTGACCCATTGTTAGGTTAAATTGATTCTTCCAAAAGTTGTAATCTGAAAAGTAGAGAGTGATTTCTGCGACTCTTTCCTTAAAATGATTTGGTGTCGAAGTGAACGAGATGTCAAACGTTTTAATTGTCTTTATTCTTCCCCAAAAAGGGATTTGAGTCAGAAATGTTCAATATTTATTATTTTGTTCATTATTTTGAAGCTGTTATTTTTTAATTGAAAATTACTTTTATCAAAAAAGCAGTTATACCTTATATTTGAAACTGAATACATAAATGAAACAGGGTTATTTTTACCGATTAACCACGCTAAGCGTGCTACGAATGTGTTTTATTTACTCTCCCGGAAGCCATACGGAACCATATTTCTATATACATACAGCACCAGTCCCTTAGGTGTCCTTTTTGTAACACACCTACAAAATCCCTCTCTGCTTGTAGCCAAATTTATCATCACACCCGAGTCTGGAAAGGGTCATATAATGTGTGCAAAGTGCCTAACGCAAAGACAGAATATCGGACGCGGAATTTTACATGTTCACTGACAGCCATTTGGTCAGTGCGTACGCTTAACATTGCTTTCCTTTTGTGACAAGACGAGACACCTGATGCTGAGCAATACAAGAAACACGACATACCTCCAGGATACTTATAGTACCATTTGTTTTCATAGCAGTGAGCCACCCACAATTGACCGGGTCGCCTCTTTATATCGGGACTTGGTAACATGCCTATACACATGAAAATAACCACGTCGGCCTCGGCCACTTTTTTCCCGTCAGGATCCAGTTCACAATTGTAGGGGCATCTCTTTAAATCGACGTTGTATTTATTCTCTTTATAAAGCCAGCTGATGATTTGTATAATTAATAAAAGATTATATACTATAGAACAAACAAACAACAAAACAAACAAAAACAACACAAAAGTCAAAACAACACCACTAAAGAAACAAAAGCATAATAATAAAATATAAAATAATAATAAAATATATAATAATATATATATAATAAAAATTAATAATATAATAATAATAATAATAATAATAATAATAATAATAATAATAATAATAATAATAATAATAATAATAATAATAATAATAATAATAATAATAATAATAATAATAATAATAATATAATAATAATAATAATAATAATAATAATAATAATAATAATAATAATAATAATAATAATAATATATAATAATAATAATAAAATAATAATAATTAAATAATAATAATAATAATAATAATAATAATATAATAATAATAATAATATAATAATAATAATATATAATAATAATAATAATAATAATAATAATAATAATAATAATAATAATAATAATATATAATAATAATATAATAATAATAATAATAATAATAATAATAATAATAATAATAATAATATATAATAATAATAATAAATAATAATAAATAATAATAATAATAATAATAATAATAATAATAATAATAATAATAATAATAATAATATTAATAATTGTATTAGCAGCAGCAGCAGTAGTGGTAGTAGTAGTAGTAGTAGTAGTAGTAGTAGTAGTAGTAGTAGTAGTAGTAGTAGTAGTAGTAGTAGTAGTAGTAGTAATTATATATTAATAATAATAATAATAATAATATAATATTAATAAATAATAAATAATAATAATAATAATATAATAATAATAATAATAATAATAATAATAATAATAATAATGATTATGATGATATGATAATAATAATAATAATAATACTATATATATATATAATAATAATAATAATAATAATAATAATAATAATAATAATAATAATAATAATAATAATAATAATAATAATAATAATAATAATAATAATAATAATAATAATAATAATAATAATAATAATAATAATAATAATAATAATAAATAATAATAAATAAATAAATAAATAAATAAATAAATAAATAAATAGATAAATAAAAAAAATATAATGACTAAGCAGATGTCGACGACGACGCCACGATGATGATGATGATGATATAAAGTACAATATTTTGCGTCATTAAAAATAGTTTCCATTACAACAATGAGCCCATAAGGAATTAGGTGATCACACCTGCAACTAAGTGCACGTCGCATATGACTTAAGTGGGGTTTGAACCTGCGACCTTATTGGTACGACAACTCCGCCTGGCCGGTGAGAGCGTGACTCTACCGTATGAGCTATCCACGAACATAAAAATATTCGTTTCAAACTCAGGTAATTCCTAGAGCTCTCTCTCTCTCACCGGCTACTGGAGACCGCGGGTCCAACACACAACCATCGAGAAGTTACCTGGCCAGCAGTTAAGCTTAATAGCCAATATTCTCAACACAAACATATAACATAGAGACGATTGAGACATTGAGTATGCTCCGGTCTGCAGCACTATCGTGAACAACAATAACAATAACAACAACAACAAAAAACTTCATTACCAACATAAATTTTGTGTCTCACCCACGAGCGTAGTTTTCGGGTACCTATCATCATCTTCCAATTCCACCAAGATCCGATCGTTAGGTCCGTCATAGTCAACTTGCCCAATCCCATACCGACTTGTCCAATAAACTATTTTGCGCTCTCTGTCCAGTGTTAAACTGACAAAGGGGAATCCGTTAAAAATCATCTTGCGTCCTGTACCGTCCAGGAAGGCTCTTCGTATCTCATGCACATGTATGTCTGTCAAGAACATGTACCTTACGATAAGAAAGATAAAAAGACACGCAAATAATGTTCTAAAGAAATGTATGCAAGTTGTATTCTAGTTTGTCCCCAACGTGTTCAGAATAAATCCCATATATGAGACTATGTTAAAAGGTCTTCTTTTTTTAACATTCGACACAAAAATACATTATTAGATTAATTTATTGATAATATTGACAATTTTCGGTACGTATTGCTGTTTTAAATTATTAATCATATAAAATGTCATGATACTGTAGGACGACCCTAAGTCTCAATGGGAAACTAGCTTAGTTCGACCATGAGATGTTTATTTTTAAACCTGTTGTTAGGCTGTGTTGACAACCTCTCTCTGTCGTCCAATGAACAATGCTCACTATGATATATAAACCCATGAAGACCTGACGCATAATATATTTTCCCTCAATATCGAGAGCCAGAATATGGAAAAACATGAGCTTCTATCAAAGCTACTAGCCGCCCATAGCGTGGTATTCTCCTATTACAGGACCCATCTTCACTCAGGCGCGCAACCTTCTAGATTCCAAATCCCAGGCTATACGGTGGTCCAACGAGAGGGCACTTTGAGGCTCGAAGTGGGTGTTAGAGTGTATGCTAAAGAGCTATCGAAGTTAAGGGTCATTGAGAGCCCAACGGACAGCAACGGGGTGAACAGAATTTCCGTAGAGGTAGTGATAAAAATAATCTTGAATTTGGTACTTTGCCCCGGAACAAGAGTGAAGCGGCAGTTGAAGATGATGATGATATGTTTTGATCTGTTGACAAGATTGGTGGATGGACTGGCGAGAGGAATTTTATTTGCCTTATTTTGTTACCTTTATTGGGTCAAACAATAAAATCATTTCTATGTAATACAACACAACTCGTTATTGACTAAATATAATTTCTATAGGTAGGTGGACTGTATTTGCATAACATCTACAAACCACCTAGAGCGAACCTAGAGCGACTTGGACTACACCGCCGGTACCGGTGGCTAGCCATCCTTCTATCTGTCTGGGAGACTTTAAATTCCACCATCACGAATGGGGCTACCGAGACTGCAACGAGGCAGGTAGACAACTCCACTCAAGGATGATCTGTAACGATCTACACCTAGAGTACGATCCTACAGCCTAGGTTACCTTCAGGGGTTCCCGCCATAAGAAGGATTATACTCCTGACCTCATCCTCGTCACGAAGGGAGCAAACGGTGAACCGCTGCAGGTGAAGCGGACAGTCCTCGCGACTTCCGCATAGCCAGCATTGGCCGGTTCTTGTCACAGCGGGGATTACAATACCGAGGGTGCAGTCTCTCCCACTCTGCAGATGGAACTTCAGGAAAGCTAACTGGGAGGAATTCAGTTCCTATATCGGGCAGGTTTGCCCTGCCATCCCTCCCAAGTCCGAGAATATAACCAGATTTAACAGGCTACTGGTTACGCGCGTTCACCGCTCTATTCCACGGGGCAAACGGAAATTGTACACCCCTTGCTAGACGGAAAAGTCGGAAAAGCTGTACACAGAGCACCAGCAGACCCAGTCCCAGGACGTAGCCGATAGACTATTTCAGTCCCTGGCATAAGGAAGGAAGCAACGATGACGAAGACCGTGGAAAATATCGACTTTACACACTCTTTACACCGCCAAGCTTGGCGTCGGATAAAGAAATTGGATCCAGACCGGAATCACTCGAAGGCTGCACCAGAATTTGAGGCAGATACAAATAACAAGTGGTGCCTAAATGAGTATATAAAATGGAGATAAAGATAAAAAGGAGTAAATCTGACTCATGGATGAACATCTCAAAACAAACGACGTTGCGGCCTTTTTTCAAGTAAACATAAAATACATATATATATTTATATTAGATTGTCATAATTATATAGGTGAAAATGTGTAAATGTGTGTGTGTGTGTGTGTGTGTGTGTGTGTGTGTGCGAGTGTAATGGAAGAGAGAGATAGAAAGAGAGAGAGAAAAAGAAAGAGAGAGACAGAGAGAGAGAGAGAGAGAGAGAGAGAGAGAGAGGGAGAGCGATAATGAAATGACGTACTGATATCAAAACTATATATATATATATATATATATATAATATATTTATATATATATATAGAATTTATATATAAAATATATACCCTAATTTATAGAATTGTAGTAATTTTGAATATTTTAAATTTTGAGACATAAAAATTCTAAATCAATTTAGTGTTTTTAAGCATGCCGTTTTGATAAAGAACTTACTATCATAATATTTGATTTCAATTAATAAATTACCATGAAATTGAATATTATGTGTATGTTGTATATCAATTAATTGAAACTCTCGAATGTATAAAAAGGAATCTGTCAATGAATGGCAAAAACTCTCAAACCTGGGAACTCGCGAGGCAAAAGCTTGATCTTGTTTAAGTCCAGACAGCTTTATAGAGCAAGTATAGGACATGATCGACATAAGGTGGTGTAGGGAACATAATTGTGATTTTTAAAATCTGGATCCAGTCTCAATGCTTGTGTAAAACCCCTCTTCTGGGGGACTGGGTAAATACCTTGATTAATTGATCTTGTGAAAGTTGACTTGGGCTTTGAGAATGTTTAGTTCATGTTTTGCTGTATAAATGCTCAATGCATGTATATTATAAAGCAAAATGTAAATTAACATAATATAATAAATGCATTCAAAATCTTTGCTGCGTTAATTGTATCCTCAAGTATATCTTCTCAATGTGGCAAAATGAAGATCTATAATTTCTCTTTAATTAAAATATATTAACACTTTTTGGCATTTTGTTCAAAGTTATAAAAAAACTAGTTTTCAGGGCGCTTTACAAGGGATCCCTAGCCATCGGCAACACTTAACATGTAGGACGAGATATGACACCTGTTAGGCGATTTGACATTTTCTTTTGGACAGATACAACACTGTTAACGCCCATGTACTTATTATACACCTGAGTACGGTGAGTAACGAGACTTTTCCAAAGACTCAATTATGCGCCGCTCAGAGCAAGATCTCGAACCATTCTGATCCGAGGGTGAGAAGAGTCTACCACTAGACCACATAGCCCGTTCAACAGGACAATATACCATGATTGGATGATAGTTCACAATTGTAATGAAATGTCGTAACCCGGGCAACATCATATCAAGGTTTAGTGCTTACCCTTCATATGGATCTACTTGGATAGAACTCAGCATCGGTTCTGAATTATCATGCATAAAGATAGTCTTGTGACTCCCATCTCTAAGTCCATATAAGTCTATGTTAGAGTCCCCTTTGACCATGTCAAGGATTTGTGACACCCAGTCCACTGCGATCTCCGCACAAACTCCATGTTCCTTTTCCGACAAGAGTTGATAATCTGGGGATTAAAAAAAACCTTGCTTTAAAAGCCACAGATAAATTATGTATATATGCACAATTATATCAAACGTATCCAAGGGTTTATTTACCATGCTCAGTACCCTTCGAAATGTTTCATTTATTCCGCTAGCAGTCATATTAAATCATAAATCAATTTTGTACAGTGCCTGTTCGGAGTCGTTTTTGAATTAGCATTATTATAATTTCACTGCCAACAGCCAGGTAATCATTCATACCTGAGTCGAGTGTAATTAGATGTGTAGAATGCCATTACCAAAGATAAAATGTTAGTACCATAGTTTTCAAAGATTTATCTCACCCATCCGACTACTGAGCACGCTAAACGTCGCTGACTTTTGTGCAAATACGAGTTACAGTGCCCCTGATCAACTAACGCAACATAAAAATACCAAATAGTCTCTTAAAACGTCAATATTTTTCAAGCATCACTTTTTCTGCTAAAATACTCATACAATTGCAAATAAATCGTAATTTTATAACCCCGTTGCCATGAGTAAGTGCCATCATTTAATACTACTCTTCTGGTCAACATATTCGATATGTACCCGATAGGTAAGTCTGCGGTCCAGCGACACCCCTTGGTATTTTGGATGCGAATCGTAATGAGAAGCTGGTCCCGACGAGGACAGAAAGGAGAAGGAAGAAGAAGAGAGAAGAAGAAAAGAAGAAGAAGAAGAAGAGAAGAAAGAGAAGAAAAAAAAGAAGAGAAGAGAGAAGAAGAAAGAAAAGAAGAAGAAGAAGAAGAAGAAGAAAAGAGAAAGAAGAAGAAGAGAAGAAGAAGAAGAAGAAAGAAGAAGAAGAGAAGAAAGAAGAAAAGAAAGAAGAAGAAGAAGAAGAAGAAGAAGAAGAAGAAGAAGAAAGAAGAGAAAGAAGAAGAAAAAGAAGAAGAAGAAGAAGAAGAAGAAGAAGAAGAAGAAGAAGAAGAAGAAGAAGAAGAAGAAGAAGAAGAAGAAGAAGAAGAAGAAGAAGAAGAAGAAACACGTTGCAAACTATCAAATTGCATAATATGAGTAAATAATATGAACCAATTCACTCATGTCTCCTGAGAGATAAGTGGCAATTCATGTTAAAAGTCGCATGTTGCTCAGTGACTCACTTTCCTCCTTCAGTCGACTTCCTGTGCACAGTCTCCATGACACATGTTAGATTTCGTTTCAGTATTTTTGTTTTTCCTTTATAAATTAACTTTTCCTATATTATAGACAAGAAATAAAACAAATTATTGCGTTTCGTGATATATGCTATACAAATGGTATATTATATTATATTTTCAATATTAACTACAACATTCTGTGGTGAAAAGACCAATCTATCAAATTTTACATAAATTAAATAGTTTCATCAGCACTCTTAATAAATGTTAACATTAAATAAAAGAATAAAATATAATTAAAGACACCTTTAGCAATTTAAAGGATTTAATAATAATAATAATAATAATAATAATAATAATAATAATAATATATAATTAATTATTAATTATATAATATATTATTAATTATTATTATTATTATTATTATTATTATATATTATTATTATTATTATATATATGATGATATATGATATGATATATATTATTATATATATATATTATATGATAATATATTATATAATGATAATATAATAATATAATGAATAATAATAAATAGATATATATAATAATAATAATAATATAATAATAATAATAATATAATAATAATAATAATAATAAAATAATAAATAATATATAATAAATTGCCATATAAGGCGAAACAGCTTGGAAGATTCTTTGTGTCATAGTTTGACATCTTTCAAATATCAAAGGTGCGACGAGGGCTTTTTTATTGTTTTGTATTTTTAATCCCCCCCCCCCCCCCTCCCCTCCCCTCGCTCCTTTCATTCACTCATCCCTTCCTCCCTCTCTGCCGTTCCTTCTCTCGTCGCTTAGTAAAAAAAAAGGAGACAACAAATAAAAACACCAACATAAAGTATTTTGTGGTAACACATTTGTGACCCTTCGCCTCAAAACGGTATTAAGTCGGGATGGTTAAGATGTTGAAAATTGAATTTATAGCCAGATATATCAGAATTGTGCTGAGTTTGTATGTTTTATTGAGGAGAATGGATACTATATTTTAGGGTGAGAATGCCAACAATTTACCTTTTGGACCAGTTTAACATTTAATTCGGCTTTTAAGCATATTGTTCGTTCGGACAAAATACCGTTTTGAGACAATGGGTCACATTTTTTTTCTTTAAAACAAGAAAAAAAGCAAAAAAAAAAAAAAAACAAACAAAAAAAAAAACAAAAAAAAAAAAAAAAAAAAAAAAAAAAAAGCAAAATAACAACAAAAGTGTCAGAAACTCTTCAACAGTCGTAACGTCATTCTTCGTAATTGACGCAAGGTAAACTTAGTAACACTGGCTCTAAACTCTCGGAACAATGGCGAACGCCGTATGAAATATGTTCTCGGCGAGCATAAAGGTATCCAGAGGAAAAAAAATTCCATAAATTTGATCATGTTTTGACTTTTACACATTCTGATCACAAGGCATATGAAAAGTTCTAGCCAGTATGAAGAATAAAAAGTAATGAATTTTTTGTTTAGAACCAAGATGGCCGCCGTTGCCGGGCGGCGTGACATCAGACTATTGAATCCAATTCCTTGTCTTATCCCTTTTGTAGTTGTGAGCAGGTATATGGATACCTAAAGTCTGCGGCTATGTGTTCTTGTGGTATGACGCTCGCTTTTGAATCGGAGGGTCCTGTGTTCGAGCCTCACTCGGTACGTAGTTGAGTCCTTGGAAAAAAAAGGCTCTTTACTCACATTATCTGACCGTAAAATGAGTACCTGGCCGTTAACAGCGTTGTCCCATCCTATGTGTTAAATGTAAGATGCTAAAAATGGAATTTGTAGCCAGAAATATCATACTTACGTTGAATTTATTATGCTTTATAGAGGAGAAGGAATGTAACATTTTACTGTGCTAAGTACCAACGCTTCATATTTTTGACCAGTTTAAGTATAATTTGACTTTTTAGCACCTGGTCCATCCCGACATAATACCGTTTTGAGACGAGGGGTCACAATGAGGAATGAGATAAAGAGAAATCTAAAGTGAGTAAATGTGACTCATATAAAAGGGGACAACACAAAACAAACAAAATGTTGGCCCTTGTGCGTCTAGTGGTATGACACTCGCTTTCGGATCGGAAGGTCCTGGGTTCGGGCCTCGCGCTCGGCGCATAGTTGAGTCCTTGGAAAAGGCTATTTACTCACATTCTCTCACCGTAATCAGGTGTAAAATGAGTACCTGGCTGTTAACAGCGTTGTCTTTGTCCGAAAAATTGTAATACCGCCGAACAGGCGTCATGTCCCGACCTACATGTTAAATGTTGCTGTTGACCAGGGACCCCTTGTAAAGCGCTTTGAGCACATTTAGTGGATATTCGCTATACAAAGCTGAATTTTAAATTTTAGCCTTCGTCAGGAGACAATAAATAAAAACACAAAGATAATTATATGGTTACAAAATTGTAATTGTAAATGTGGAAACAATGATAAAAATAAATCAAAAAATAAAATTCCCTTTATTCATCCCCAAGGGGAAATTTGTCTTTATTCCAAGGGAAGACTAGAATAACCCAGGCGTCAGCCGCAGAGCAGCGCCGCAAAGTGAGCTAGGGCGAGGTGACTTGCTCAAGGCCACACAACGCAGCGGCGGGTGATTGAACTCGGTACCTTTCGGGTAGGAAGCAAAGACCGTACCACTGAGCCACGCTGCCCCTTAAACAATGTGATCTTTTGTAACCATATATTTTTTCCCCTGACAAAGACCAAGGTCAGAAACGTTGTTTATTTTGTGCTGTCCCCTTTTATAAGGGGCACATAATAATATACTCACTTTATTTTTCTCCCTCCCATAGAATCATGTCTCAGTCATTGATCAAGGGACTGAATCAAGAAATATCTATGAATTCACTCGATGTGTGAGTCCATCCTGGATAAGGTCCCTTGTTGCAGTCCCACTCTGGGTGGTGCAAAGTTGAGTCATAAAAAACGGCTCTTCATCTCACCGTGCTCAAGTGTAAATACAGTACAAGGTAGCGGCGGGTATTCGGAACATTTTCATGTTCCTGGTACGATTGTGTTCCTGGTGGCGTTGTTCCTGGTACGGAACCTGTTCCTGGTCGAAATTGGAGCGATTGTTCCGGTCGAAGAGAGTTTCGTATCAGTCATGTCCTAAGTAGTACGGCGCATAGATGACACGGGTACGACGTGCGTACTCGTGTTTGTGGTACCAACCACAGACAGAGGAGAGGTTCATACTGGAGGGAGGGACGTAGGCTGGTTTGCGCGCTCCCTCTCTCTCTACACACACACATACATACACACACACACACACACACACACACACACAGTAACAGTAACATGACCTGGAACTTGTTACTGGTGTATGTTCCTGGTAAACATTCCTGGTTGAGCTATGTTCCTGGTGTTACTGTTCTCGAAAACCGAAACCCGTGCGGCACTAGAACAAGGCCAGCAACAGCGATGGCTTTGCCTGAAAAAAAATGTAATAGCGCCCAACAGGCGTGATGTCTTGTTACACATGTTGTGTGCGGTTATAGATATGGTCTAGTGTTATCAGATCGGAAGGTCCTGGGTTCGAGCCTCGCTCGGCGTATAGTTGAGTCCTTGGAGAGGTCTCTTTACTCACATTCTATCATCGTACTCAGGTGTAAAATGAGTACCTGGCTGTTAACAGCGTTGTCTCTGTCGGAAAAAAAAATTGTAGTATCGACTAACAGGAGTCCTGTCTTATTCTACATTGTACATGTTGCTGTTGGTTCGGGACCCTTTGTAAAGCGCTTTGGATAGCGTTTAGTGGATATTGCCCTATATAGATAGAATGCGCTTGGCCAAGGAGTTCACAACATTGCCATCCGGAAGTATAACGGACCAACACACAAACTCTGTGTAACCATGAACTTTTATAGTCTGGTTAATACAGTTTAGTGAGAACAACTCACAAACGCGGATGGCAAAACCAACAACAAAGGCCTGAGTGACGTCATCCGCATACTATCTATAGAAGCTCACCTTTCAAATGTTGCTGTCAGCCTAGGACAACTTGCAATGCACTTTGAGCACATTATGTGAATATTGTACTAGATAAAAGCTTAAGCATAATTTCTTTAAATCAGTTAAGTGCCATACTCTAGAAAGACACGTATTTTAAAAAAAAATGGTCGGAAAACTCGTCCTTGAAATATCGATCGATGTAAATGACCCTCATTTTGGGCAAAAACTCTCAAATCCGGGACTTAACGAAAAACTCGCGAGGTCCCAGGTTTGAGAGCTTTTGCCAATATGAGAGTCATTTAAATCAATCAGTATTTAAAGGGCGAGTTTTCCGGCCAAATTTCTAAATACGTGTCTTTCCGGAATTTGGCAATTAACTGGTTGAAAGAGAAAGTAATCAGACTCGCAAAATTGGGGCACAATGTATCCTCCGAAACTCGTAACCTAGATTGATCAAAGCATTACGTCACTATAGATAGTATGCGCTTGGCTAACAAGCTCACAACATTGCCATCCGGAAGTATAACGGACCAACACACAAAACTGTGTGTATCCATGAACGTTTATAGTCAGGTTAATACAGTTCAGTGAGCATTACTCATAAATGCGGATGGCAAAAAAACAATAACAAAGACCTGAGTGACGTCATCTTCGAACTATCTATAGGGAATGAGATTAGCGGAAGATTAGCGTCCCTTGATTGGACGTCACCTTACAGAGAGAACGTCAAAATGGTTTTGCGTATGCGTCTCTCTCGTCCTCGCTTTCGGTGAAGTGTCTCATGCCGCACAACCAACATGACGTTCTCTCTCTATTTAACTTTTCCGCTCGTGACTTCCAATCAAGGGACGCTACTCTTCCGCTAATCTCATTCCCTATACAATACGACTACCAAATGAAAGTGAAAAGTGAGTGGTATTCCCCCCACCCCGAAGACGAGCTTTTATGTAGTGCAATGACCCCTAAACGTGCTGGAAGTGCTTTACAAAGGGTCCCTGGCCAAAACTAGCGGAAACGACGAATCGACGACGGTTATGGAAAATTGGCAGCATTGGCGAGTGAACCAGGGACTCCGAGAAGTGTACACCAGTGGGGAGTGAACCTGGGACTGTAGGAGGAGGATATCAGTTGGAAACGAGCGGAAATGACCAGAAAGGACAGAAGATTGTGTATTGATGCTCACAACATCCGCCAACCAGATATCACTCACCAACACACAAAACGGGATTTTTACGAAACCCGCCAAAACCCGACGAAACCGACCAAAGTTATGAGGAGTCGGCAGCAGTGGGGAGTGAACCTGGGATTATAGGAAGTATACACCAGTGGGGAGTGAACCTGGGACTATGGGAAGGAGATATCAGAGGGACATGAACCTGGGACTATGGAAGAAGAACGACCCTAAAACTATAGGAGGTGGGCACCAATGGGGAATGAACTTGGGCCGAGAGGTACCTACGAGAGACAGATGCCAGTGGAGAGTGAAGCCGGGAATATCGGAGGTAGTGATGCCAGTGGGGAGTGAACCCAGATTGGTACTTCATTTTTCCTAAAGCTACCGAAACCGTCCGAACTAATGGGAAGTGGGCAGTGAACCAGGGACTTAGAGAAGTGGACACCAGTGAGCAGTGAGCCTGGTACTATAAGAGGAGGATATCAGAGAGAAATTAACCTGAGACAATGGGAGATGGGTACCAGTGGGTAACGACCGGAAACGACCGGAAAGAAGATTCATTCTGTGGAGAGTGAACTCGAGATTATCTGAGGTTGAAACCAGAGAGGAGTGAATCTGGGACTATGGAAAGTGGACACATTGTGTGGAACGAGACCAGGACGTAAAGATGTGGATACCAGGGGAGAATAAACCTGGGACTATATGGGAGGAGGTTTATAAGTGTGGACAGAGGCTAGGAATATGGAAGATGGGCACCATTGGGGATGAACCTGAGATTATGGGATGTAGATAACAGAAGAGAATGAATCTTTGACTACGGTAGATTTTGGAAAAAAGAAGTAACCTTCTGGGTTCACTTGATTCTGGTGTTCAAATCCCATATTCCCGGCTTCACTCTCCACTAGTATCTACATTTCATAGTCCTAGGTTCTTTTCCCATTGGTGCCCAAAGGTGAATGAACCTGAGACTATAGGAGGTGGGCTCCTATAGTCTCAGGTTCATTCACCTTTGGTGCCCACCTCCGATATTACTGACTTCAATTCCCACTGTTAAGCATCTCCCACGGTCCCAGGTTCATTTCCCTTTGATATCCTCCTTCCATAGTCCCAGATTCACTCATAAGTACTTTTCTGTGTTCACTCTCCACTGGTGTCCATCAAATATACTCCCTGTTTCACTAACCATTGGTATCTACCTCTCGTAGTCCCAGGTTCATTCTCCATTGATGTCCCCCTACTATAGTCTCAGGTTAATTCTTCTCTAGTGCCCACCTCCCATAGTCCGGCTTCAATTCCCACTGATATCCGTCTCCTATAGTCCCAGGTTCATTTCCCTCTGATATCTCCTTCCCATAGTCCCAAGTTCACTCCCCACTGGTGTATACTTCCCTGAGTCCACGATTCACTCCCCACTGCTGCCCACTTCCCATAACTTTGGCCGGTTTCGTCGGGTTTTGGCGGGTTTCGTAAAAATTCCGTTTCGTGTTTTGGTGCGTGATGATGTGAGCATTTTACCTCAGCGCATAGCATCAATACACAATCTTCTTTCCGGTCGTTTCCGGCCATTGTGCCTGTTTTACTCCTCTCTTATTTCAACAAACCATTTATCAGATATTGTAAAAATATACAAACATAACCAGCATTATTGTAAACATGTCCGATCAAAGTTTCGTTCATTGTATTTACACTTTAACCAAAAAAAATAAAATAAATAAGAATAATAATAATAATGTATATTATTGTTTATTAGTTTCACTTGTACATTAAATCAAAAAATATATTTTACACAAGAATAGTTTCGAAGCAAAGTGAGATACTCACTTGATGTGTATCTTAACAGTGCAGTAAAGCAATCATCGTAATAGTAATAGCACATTACGGAATTTTTTAAAAAAATCCTCAACTATTTCAATATCTTGAAAATTATTCTGAAGTGCTAATTTATACTCTTTTCCTCTTTATTCCAACATTACACAATATCAAATAATCAGAAAATGCAACCAAAATAATTTTGAACAGCATATTTTAAAGGTGCCTTCACTTTAGCAGTTGTTTAAATATGATTCTATCTGCCTTTTACCAGATGTATTCTGGAAAAACTTTTTTTTTTTCAGAAAATACATCCTTCAAATGTCAATCAACTTAAATTACCTTTATCTTGGCAAACAATCTCAAACCTGGGACTTCGCATTTAACCCTCTCCTTACCAACTACAGGGAAATCGTGACATTCGTTACGATACAACCAACATTATTCTTATTCAAATTTCTTTTGTACATCTTAAAATTTAAAGAAATTGAAAAGTGTATTGTAGATCATGTTTTGCTATAGAATTGATTCATCGCAAGAACTTACTGCTATTGTGTTTGAGTGATAAAAAATATATTTTTGTGTCAGTTGGGTGTAAAGTTTTGGGGGAAATCCTGAAAATGGCTGGTAAGGAGAGGGTTAACAGGTTAATTTAAGAAGTAAAGCATAGAACTAGCGAATAGATATGGAAAATAACTCTTTAATTCACAACAACCAATTTCTCATTAAATAGACTACTCTTTGGGTAAATTTTTCCCTAGTAAGTACACAAAGACCACCATAGTGCTTTACTAGTTCCCAAAGCAATCTTGAACCGTGAAGTATTTACCATCAAGTTCGAAGTAGATTTCTTTTTCTTGGTAAGATCTCTCACCGAGGACACGATAGCTGTTGGAACATATAGAAATTATTATTATAAGATGATAAAAAAACATTGAAATTAGATAAATGAACTTTAGTTATGGTATATATATATATATATATATATATATATATATATATATATATATATATATATATATATATATATATATATATATATATATATTAATATTTACCACAATGTTGGAGTCAGTCTACATCGATGTTTCAGGCCTTTTCACAAATATTAAAATAATAATTCGCTCCATTGCTACATGTCGAGCACTATCTGTACCATATTTGTATCAAACACGATTCAATACATACATACATATATATATATATATATATATATATATATATATATATATATATATATATATATATAATATATATATATATATATATATATATATATACCATGAACTAGTAGTGCTCAACTTTATGATCAAAGGAGCTATTTATAAAATATTTTAAAATATACATCGCACGTTTTCGTCTCCGCAGTTATGGTGGTTCATAATGACATAAAACGTATTTGTTTCGATGTCTGCCTGAAGATGTAAGTCTGTTTCTTCTGTCGAATGTTGCTAGGTTCGGTTTTGTGATGATGTAGAATTTTTCTTCTAAGCAGAGGCTGCAAATCTTAGACGAGGAGTACAACTGTTGCTCTGGAGATGATTTTCCGTGTATGGTTGTGTTGTATGTTTTAAAAGAAAATATTCCTGATGAGATCGGATGCTTGAAACAATATTTTAGAAGTTGATCATAATTGTGACCTCTCGTCTCAAAACGGTATTAAGTCGGGATGATTAAGATGCTAAAAAAGGAATTTGTAGCCAGAAATATCATGCTTACGTTGAGTTTCTATGCTTTATAGGGGAGAAGGAATATCACATTTTACTGT
>NC_088366.1:61243159-61280659 GCF_034508935.2 Berghia stephanieae | reverse complement strand
CAAAAAAAAACAATGAAAACAAAAAACAGAAAAAAAAAACAATATGAAAAAAACCCAAGCCACCCCCGCCCCATCCCCAGAAATAAAACATGAAAGGAAAAATCAACAACCCCCCCCCCCCCCTTCCCAAATAAACAAACAAACCAGACAAAAGTAAATACAATCAAATATAAGAAAACAAAACTAAAAATTCTCAGAGTACTGGAACATTCTAGATACATAATTTTGTACTTACATGAAAAATTTGGCTGACAAGCTGAGACCTTGGCAGTATATATATATAGGGTTTGGTTATTCATAATGACTAACCGCTAATTTATCAGCTGTTTGTTTTGCTATTCAAAACCACATGATAAAAAATGTACTGGGTACTCATTTTATTTTAATGTATGGACGGGTTGACACATGTCCTTATCTAATCTTGTTTTTTTGTTTTGTTTTTTTTTTTTTTTGTTGTTGTTTTGTTTTGTTTTGTTTTTTTTGGTTTGTTTGTTTGTTGTTTTTTTTTTTTTTTTTTGGTTATAGTTCAGACAGGTAAATACAGTGCGGCTATGTGGCCAAGTGGTATGACACTCATCTTCGATTCAGAAGGTCCTGAGTACAAGTCCCGAGCGGCGTATAGTTGAGTCATTGGAAAAGGCTATTTACTCACATTCTCTCACCGTGCACAGGCATAGACATAAAATGAGTAGCTGGCCGTTAACAGCGTTGTCTCTGTCGCCAAAAATTAAGTTGTAAATTCGCATAACAGGGTTTTTAAAAATAATTTTGTTGTTTTTTTTTTCTCTGTTTCTATTCTTGTTTCGTGTTTTGATTTTTTTTTGTTTGTTTGTTGTAACCACCATTATCAATGATTGTCTCAGTTCAGGCATAGTTCCTGATTCTTTTAAAATGCCACTGTAAAACTTATTTTAAAGAAAAGCGATCTAGAGGTAAATGATTTTAAAAATTACAGACCTGTATCAAATCTCTCTGTAGTGTCAAAAGACATGGAAAATATCGTCGTGAAAAGACTTTTGAAACACATGAATATTAATAATCTTACTGAACCTCTCCAGACCGCTTATGAGGCCTTTCATAGTACTGAAACTGTTCTAATGAAAATCAACACCGACATTTTTAATGCCATTGATAAAAATAATGTATGTCTTTCAGCTCTTTTGGATCTATCTGCAGCTTTTGACACCATAGATCATGGTATACTCCTGAATAGGTTAAACATGCCTTTTGACATAGTGGGAAAGGTCTTTGACTGGCTGATTTCTTCCTTAAGCAACAGAAACCAGGTAGTATAAATAGATAAAATAAAGACTCATGAATATCCTTTAAAATTTGGTGTACCTTAGGATTCAGCCCTTGAACCTGTTATCTTTACAAAATACATTCAGCTACTGTTTGAAATTTCTATTTAAAAAATAACATATCTTTCCATCTTTATGCAAATGACACCGAAGTGTAAAAATTCGATACACCCCTCTTTTAAGTATCAGAAAGTTTAAATGAATACCAAGTCGCGATATTCTTACTGCTCATGTGGTGGAAACGGTTTATTCTGCATTGAAAATTATATGAAGAGAAACCATTATTTGAAAACAAAAAATCAGTGTCACTGGCAAAGGGTTAATTGCACTAGACACGACCGTCCAGCATTTTGTAACACTCCTTCCTCACTCGCTAATCATATAAAAGTAAACAGTAATCACCAATACTGTGTTAAAAAAAAAACAAGAAAAAAAAAAACAGGGGGGGGGGGGGGGAGTAAGCGATGTAATCATTTAAAGGCGAAATTTGGCCTTACGTAACACCAAATCTTCCCGTTTTCATCAACAGGCAAGAAACGGCAAAGCGATTATAAATAATTGGAGTCCGAGTCGAGATACTCTGACTGCTCTCTTGGTGGAAACGCTATGTTATCCATTCACATTAAAAAAGATAATAGAAAATTATTATCTGAAAACAAAAAATATCAGCTTTGATGTTAAGTTGTTAAAATCCTGCACATCAATCACCCGTGACACTCCCATGTACTACGTCATCAGGCAACCCTTCTCTCTTTCGTATTCCCCCATGCCCCCTCCTTTCATCCCTAATCCCTCCAATCTCACGGTAAATTGGAATATCCTGTTCGGATTGTGAATTGTTCACTCTTTCGTCCCATTAAAACCAAGACATCGGGTCGCTTATTTAATATCTATCGGATGTGAACTGGTTTGAAAGCGATACAGTTCCGAGTTCCGATTCAAAACTCGATAACTCGTTTTTGCCGCAAGGGTATCGCGGACAGCGAGCTGTTTCGGTGTCCCGCCACAGGTCTTGACTACGGTACTTTTTTTTAGGACAAGGACACGACCTTTTGAATGTGTCCTTTCGCAATTAATAAAACAAAACGAGAACACAACATGTCTATATCACGTGCCTCTTATCACAATGGAATTTTTGTTTAATAGGTCAGGGTACGAAAACACTAACATGTTTTTAAAGAGGATGTTTCTACATACCTGCGTGAAAAAGCTGTTAATTTTGTTGTTTTTTTTTTGTTTTTTTTTTTTGCATATTGATGTTTTGATAAAAAAAAAAGATAATGTAGAATATAAGGCATTGGCATTTGGAAAGTTGTTAAGTAGATTCTCTGGAAAAAAAGATATAATTCCGAGTGAAAATAAACTTTAAAAAGCGCGGCCAAACAAATCCCCCCCCCCCCCCTCCCCACACAAACAACTAACATCAAGCTTTTTCTCCAGACTTGTAAAAGAAAAAATGTAGAACTTTGCAGTTAGATCACGTGGTTATAGTTGATAAGAGTCAGTACAACCACAAACAATAATAGTAATGCTGCAAAGGGGCGTTAATCGTGTCCTTCGTAAAGTTATGGCCTGATACTGTGTCCTTCGTAAAGTTATGGCCTGATACCGTGTCCTTCGTAAAGTTATGGCCTGATACCGTGTCCTTCGTAAAGTTATGGCCTGATACTGACCAAAATGACGTCAAAATGCCAGTCTTTTGCCACAAAAGAAAACAAATCGTGAGTTGTATTCAATGGTTCAACCAATAAAATAACTTGTTTCCATGAGCTCTACTAACGACAACTCACTAAGCGGGGCAAAAACCAAATAATGACGTCAAACTGCCAGTCCTTTTTGATTTCAGTATCACGCCATAACTTTACGAAGGCCACGCTGATACTCACCAAAAAAATGACGTCAAAATGCCAGTCTTTTGCCACAAAAGAAAACAAATCGTGAGTTGTATTCAATAGTTCAACCAATGAAATAACTTGTTTCCATGAGCTCTACTAACGACAACTCACTAGGAGGTGCAAAAACCAAATAATGACGTCAAACTGCCAGTCCTTTTGGATTTCAGTATCAGGCTATAACATAACGATGACTACGCATTAACGCGCTTTGTAGAGATAGTTCGAAGATGACGTCACTCAGGTCTTTGTTATTGATTTTTGCCATTCGCGTTTATGAGTAATGCTCACTGAACTGTTTTAACCCGACTATAAACGTTCATGGACACACACAGTTTTGTGTGTTGGTCCGTTATACTTCCGGATGGCAATGTTATGAGCTTCTTAGCCAATCGCATACTATCTATAGAAACAGAGACGAGTTAGATCATCATTGATAAAAATTCCAATGTTCACCTAACTATCTAATCATTTTGAATGAATCACACTAGTTACCCTGGGTGAAAATGGAGAGGCTTCGTATGGGGAAACGATACAGACAATGTTGTTCCATACGAAACCTCTCCATTTTCACTCATTCGTTAGTATTTTCAGGCAGCCCCTACAGCTTTCTATTAGTTACCCTGGCGCGGATTTTGTAATCAAAGGTACAAACGAATCAAATCTGTGTTAATGAAACTGACAACTCTTGTTTTGGTCAACTACAAAGATAAAGGCAACGATCACGATGTCTAACCTTTACATACTCGTATATCGTAGTAATCAACCTCACACTTAGTGATGGAAACTACGACAATGTTCGTCCTTGGTTCACGACACAGAAAATCGTGCTGAAACTGAACAGTTTCTGTGATCTCGCCCTAACGGCGGTACAGTACCGCTTGCTGATTACAAGAGATAACGCTGTCACTGAATAATTTTAATTACCGCTGCGGGCGATTGAGTAAGGGGGGATAACTGAGTAGGAAAAACATGTATATAACATGCATTTTAAAATTCTTCTGTTGCTAAGCAAATTATCATATTATGAGTAACTTTTTCTTTAGATTACTTTAGACCCATTTTTCTTCTTTTAAACTGCTTTTAAATGAAGACATTTCATCCAGAAATATAGTATTGGGGTATGAATTAAAATGGCACCTAAAATTTAGTATTTTACCAAAAGCTCGGCGCATAGTTGAGTCCTTGGAAAAGGCTCTTTACTCACATTCTCTCACCGTGCTCAGGTGTAAAATGAGTACCTGGCCGTCAACGGGGCTTTGTCGTTGTCCGAAAAATTGTATTATCGCCTAATTTCCGGCATGTCCCGTCCTACATGTTAAATGTTGTTGTTGAACAGAGACCCTTTGTAAAGCGCTTTGAGCACATTTAGTGGATATTGCGCTATATAAAGCTCACTTTTAAAGAAAAAAACCAGTAATAAGAGACTTGTGTTTAACTCATATTGATGAAAATGAATGTAGTTTCGTAATGAGAAAACCCCCCCGTAAAATTTCATTTTCTTCTGATTTCCTTAACTGTCATCCGTTGCACCTCGACACAACACTGTTGAACTTTGAAAAAAAAAAAAAAACACGAATTAAAACTTTTTGCCAGAAATTCGTCCTTCGAATTATATCGATCGATGGAAATGACCCTCATTTTCGTAAAAAAAAACTTTCAAACCTGGGACTTCGCGAAAGCTCGGGTTTAAGAGTTTTCGCCAAGGTGATGGTCATATTAATCGATCGATATTTGAAGGACGTTTTCTCTGACCAAAATTATAAAAAGATCTTTTTCTGAGGATGGGCAGAATACTACATTGGAGAAATAGGTCACATTTCTGAAAAAAATAAATAAAAGAAACAGGAAAAATAAAATTACACAAGAACGTAATGTAACAAAATAATTCTAGGCTCTGATACCGTTTATTTATTATAGTTTATTGAAAGGCCATTTTACACAGTGTTATTTGGCTGTAGTAGTACATGGAATAAAAATTCAACTGACAACAATAACATTTTGACGGACAACGAGTAAATAATAGAACTCATCTGTTGAAAATCAATAACAAGTTATTGTAATTTTGATGACAATATTAACCCTCTCTTCTCCATACCAACTATAATGTAAATGTTGCTGCTCGAAGCTCGAAGAAATAGATAACAATGTGAAGTTGAATGTAAGCTTCAATTGAATTACAAAAACATATCAAATGAACGTTTCGGGTTTCCCCTTTATCAACAAAAAAGGATGAATGAAACACCACAGATGAATGAGATAATGTGGGAAACCCGTTCATTGATATGTTTTTGTAATTAAATGGAAGCTTACATTCAATTTCACATTATTATCTACTTACCAACTATAGGAAAATCGTCACATTCGTCACAATACAACTAATATTTTTCTCATTCAAATTTCCTTTGCACATCATTGCATTCAAAGATAATGAACAGTGTGTTTTGGATAGAGCATATTTTGCTACAGAAGTTAGATCTATCTATGTATCGCAAGGACTTTACTGCTATACTCTTCAACAGCCGTAACGTCACTTCCTTCCTAATGACGCATGGCAACTTAGTAACACTGGCTCTAAACTATCGGAACAATGACGGACGCCCATATGAAATATTTCTCCGACGAGCATAAAGGGTATCCAGAGGGAAAAAAACACATAAATTTGATCATGTTTTGACTTTTACACATTCTGATCACAAGGCATATGAAAAGTTATAACCAGCATGAAAAATAAAAAGTAATGATTTTCTTTGTTTAGAACCAAGATGGCTGATTGTTTTTATTTAAAGGACAAACGTCACTTGCAATACGCATGGGTCATTTCAGTGCTAGAAAAAGTAAAACGATAGATTAGATCTAGATTGATCAATGCTTGTGAACCTGGTTTGGAATCGTATAGATAGAATGAAGTTTACGTCACTCATGTCTTTGTTATTGTTTTTTTGCCATCCACATTTATGAGTAATTCTCACTCAACTGTATTAGCCAGACTATAAAAGTCCAAGGTTACACAGAGATTTGTGTGTTGGTCCGTTATACTTCCGGATGGATATGGTGTGAGCTTCTTAGCCATCCGGAAGTATAACGGACCAACACACAAAACGTTGTGTAACCATGCTCGTTTATAGTCAGGTTGATAAAGTTTAGTGAGAATTACTCATAAACGCGGATGGCAAATAACAATAACAAAGGCCTGCTTTACGTCATCTTCGTTCTATCTATACGCTTTCAGCTTATGCATCTGGGTCGTCACCATACACTAAATTGCATCGATTTTTTGGGGACAAAATACACTGCAGGGTAATCAATGCACGCATAGTGTACGTACCCGTTATATAAATAAATAACAATGTGAAATTGAATGTAAGCTTCAATTTAATTTTTAAAAACAAATCAAATGAACGTTTCGGGTTTCCCCTGTATCAACAAAACAGGATGAATGAAACTCTGCAGATGAATGAGATAATGTGGAAGTGGCGTTGTTTACATTGTATTGAAGTCAGGGCATTAGTACACTTTTTTATGAGTATCTGAATTCAATTTCATTGTCCTCATGCTTTTCTTGTTTTGGCCTCTCTGGTCCTGCATATTACTTATGGCTGTTGATCACTGACCCTTTGTTAAGCGCATTGAACACATTGAGTGGACATTGCCCTTTATAAAAAGCTCATTTAATTATTTCAATGTAAAGATATATCATATAAAGATGTTTTTAAAAGTGGCCAAATGGCTACTAAATCTTTTAAAATGCGAGTTAAACAAGTTAAAAATAGGAAATTTAAGGGGTTTTTTTTGGTTGTATTTTGTAGGGGTTTTTTGGGGGTATTTTTTTCGTTTTTTAGTTCAAGAATCAAAACTTAACTTTCTTAATGAAAGCATTCATTTTAACTCAACTTTTACATGTAAGATTTAATATTCGGTTTTTAGCATCAGGTTCGAGAGTGGCCTTCGTAAAGTTATTGCCAGTCTTTTGCCATTAAGAAAACATATCGTGAGTTGTATTCAATAGTTCAACCAATGAAATGACTTGTTTCCATGAGCTCTACTAACGACAACTGGCTAGGCGGTGCAAAAACCAAATCATGACGTCAAACTGCCAGTCTTTTTGGGTTTTGGGTTTCAGTGTCAGGCTATAACATAACGATGGCTACGGTTCGAGCCCCCATCGCCGCAAAATGTTTAATCTCCATTGTCTTCTGGCACTTGTCTGCTCACCTCATTTTCTGCTATTATCAACATAAGTGACTGCTCCCCTCACTTTTCTAAATTAATATTCAACCCCAAATCGGAGCTTAGTCAATGTCTCAATCGACTCAATGTTAAATGTTTTTGTTGAGAATAGAGCTTTAGCATTGCTGATGGCTTGTAAGCAAACTGTCGGGTGGGGTTGTCGCGGGTTCGAGCCCCCATCGCTGTGAAAATTGTATTCTCTAATTGTCTTCTGGCACTTTTCTACTCACTTCATTTTCTGTTATTGGTTTAGCAAAAAGAATATGTATAGTAAGAACTAACAGATTTTGTGTTTGAGTGAAATAAATATATTTTTGTATAGGTTGGGTGTGAAGTTTTGGGGAAAACCCGGAAAATGGCCGGTAAGGAGAGAGTTAAGCAGAAGTTGACTTCAAGAGTGCTGAGTTTATGCGGAGTCCACTGTATATCTACTATGTGTAACAAAACTTATCAAACACATAAAATATACAATTAATATCGTAGGCAAGAAATGTTTGATGATCATTCCTGTTATGAATATGGGAATGACTAGGAACTCTATAATCAATAGAAAAATAAACCCAGACTGAAATATTCATAGAGACAGAAAACTTCGCGGGTGACACAAATGGGTTTTAATAAGAGGCGAAACGTATGTAGATCAGGTTATGTCAGGTCGGTAAACATACTCTCGCTAATATGTGTATTTGTAATAATATGGTGGGGTATTTGCCATTATGTTGTATTTGCATTTTTGGAGTTTTGAGAAAATGGCATTTGAAAGTTTGAAGTCCTCTTTAAAATCAGGATTTTGACCAATTGCTCTGTAAATCTGAATGAACATTGGATGTATGTTGCACTAAAGCGTGATATGCCATTTCAATCAACTGAGGCATTTAATTTGCTGTAAATGGACTTTAAAATTATACAACAATATGGCAAACACATTTTTGTATTATGTCTTAAATTTTGAACTGGTTTTCGGAGCTTCTAACTTATGTCCCATTAAATTCTCTCAAACAATCTGCTATAGACTTTGAAGTTAAGCATATGTGACCTCTCGTCTCAAAACGGTATTAAGTCGGGATGATTAAGATGCTGAAAATGGAATTTGTAGCCAGAAATATAATGCTTACGTTGAGTGTGTATGCGTTATCGAGGAGAAGGAACATCATATTTTACTGTGCTAAATACCGACGTTTCATATTTTTGACCAGTTTGGCTATAATTTGACTTTATAGAACCTGGTCCATCTCGACATAATACCGTTTTGAGACGAGGAGTCATCTATTACCCATACTCAAATAATGACATGTTTACCGACTTGACATCGAAAACCCTCAAACGCACTAAGTTTCTCCTAAGTTTCTTGTCTCGATAATATCATTTTCATCTTGGGTAAATCTATTGCTTACATAGAAAACAAGTACGAGAATTTCTCTTCACGAAGACGTAATGCACTAAAATGAATTTAACAGATTCTAAGGAGAACAAAATTAATGATAAACACGAATCGTCTCGGAATCAAAACCCTTCTTCTTCATCCAACAACAACAAAAACATTCAAAACAGCAATGCTTCTCCCGTTTTTTTTCTGGATTTAACACGAGAAGAATTAAACGTTTCAACTATTTTTGTTGCTTGCTGAAGAAGGGCTTTGACCTCGAAACGCTCCGTTGTTTAGTATTTCGTTCTTTCTTTCTTTTTTTTTTTTTTGGAAGTTGTTTTATTCGTTTTTGTCCACAAATCCTTTTCCCCAGTCCACATAATCTAGCAGCTTAAAATTCACTTTCTCCTAAGCTTGAGCTTTCATATAGTCCAATATCCACTAAACTTGTTCAAATCGCTTTACAAAGGGTCCCTGGGCTAACAGCAACACTTAACATGTGACATGACACCTGTTAGGCGATATTACATTTTTTTCGGACAGAAGCAACGTGTTAACGGCCAGGTACTCATTTTACACCTGAGTACGGTGAGAGAATGTGAGTAAAGAACCTTTTCCAAGGACTCAACTATGCGCCGAGCGAGGCTCGAACCCACAGGACCTTCCGATCCGAAAGAGAGTGTCATACCACTAGATCACATAGCCGCACAATCAAAGGCACTACGGAACTGTCTATTTTAAATACACATAATGTATAATAATAATGACATAATATAAAATTACAAGTCATTTGAACAAACACGCCAATACGAGTAGTACTCTGAAGCAAAACACGTATTTAAAATTTTGACCAGAAAACTCGTCCTTCAAATGTCGATCGATTAAAATTATTCTCACCTTGTCAAGAATTTTAAATGGTTTAATCTATCCATATTGGAAGGACGAGATTGGGCTGAATTTTAAATATTATGTGTTTCTAAAGAGTTCTATGACAGAATAATGTACGCGTTGTTGCTGTCCTTGAGAATATTATTGTCTCTTTTCCAAAGAGAGAAATGCTTCAAAACATTCTAAAGAGAGAAATGCGTCAAAACATTCCAAAGAGAGAAATGCTTCAAAACATTCCAAAGAGAGAAATGCTTTACAACATTCCAAAGAGAGAAATGCTTCAAAACATTCCAAAGAGAGAAATGCTTTACAACATTCCAAAGAGAGAAATGCTTCAAAACATTCCAAAGAGAGAAATGCTTTACAATATTCCAAAGAGAGAAATGCTTCAAAACATTCCAAAGAGAGAAATGCTTCAAAACATTCCAAAGAGAGAAATGCTTTAAAACATTCCAAACAGAGAAATGCTTCAAAAACATTCCAAAGAGAGAGATGCTTCAAAAACATTCCAAAGACAAGGGATGTATGACTGCCATGGTATTTCTGTCATCAAATGTGCGCCAACAACAACTCTTCCACGGTTAGGGTGGAAAAAGGATAGCCCGTCGGCCCTCACCATGGAAAACTTTAAGATCGTTAGCTTCAACGCAGAAGTCATGTCATCAACAAAGATAGAATTACTGTCCAACCTTAAGGCAAACATACTCTGGCTGGAAGAGACGCACAAGACGGTGGCCGTGTCATCAAATGTTCCTGGAAAATAATTGTGACCCCTCGTCTCAAAACGGTATTATGTCGGGATGGACCAGATGATAAAAAATCAAATTATAGTTAAACTGGTCAAAAATATGAAACGTTGATATTTAGCACAGAAAAATATGATATTCCTTCTCCTCTATAAAGCATATAAACTCAACTTAAACATGATATTTCTGGCTACAAATTCCATTTTTCAGCATCTTAATCATCCCGACTTAATACCGTTTTGAGACGAGGGGTCACAATTAAAGAATGTAGTGTTTGACACACTCTCCGTGACGATTTTACTGAAATCACTTGTCGTCACTTCAGATCATCAAGTCTACAGCTTCAACACTTTCGAGAAATATAAACGCTCGATGCCAGAATGAGCCGTTTTTTTTCTTTTGAAAGTTATACAATTTGAACACGTCTTTGGCAACAAATTAAATCATGTCTTTTAAGAATTTAGAATTGAGTTTGAAAAGGTCGTGGGGCAGTAATTTCTCATCTGTCATTGAACTATCAATGTTTGGATCGGTTGAGAGAGATGCAAACTTGCTACCATTTTTTCAATTCCATGACGATTTACTCAATCTTCTCTTGATAAAGAAGCAACAGAGATTTCACACTCTAGAGATTTATCATTGCCAGTAGTGGAATATGCCCTTCGTCTGAATATCCCTCCTTTCTTGAAGCATTTGAGAGTGACAATCTTCTTCAACTCTTGCCGAAACCGCTGTGATGAGAAACTATAGATAATCGGGTTGGCGATGTTGTTGAATACGGGCGACAGCTTACACAGATCGTAAACGGCTTTCAGTTTGGGACCCATGCTCCCCTCCACTGTCGGATCGGTCATTGACAAGATTAAGGTAATGAAGTAAGGGAAGTAACTGCAAAAAAACACAACGGTTATGATGATGAATACGACAGCCGTCGCCCGCATCACTTCGCTTTGTTTTTGTTTTTGTAAAAATTCATTTCCGGCTGCAAGCGAAGGTCGTCGTTTGAGTTCTTCGTGTTTCTTGGAGAGTTCACGCAGCGTCCGAATGATCTTCGTGTACAGAATGACGAGAGATGTTGTGATTGTGCTGAAGACAATGGTCAGAGCGACTGCCCAAATGATAAACAACGTTTCGCTTTTTTCATCGGCAATGAAGCAGTAATAGGACCTGACGTTGTAGTGGTGGAAATCGATGATGTCGATGCCAAAAACCCAACACGTCGGAAGGTTCAAAACGGTGCTGAAGGCAATCCCGGCGAGGAAGAATTTTTTACTGTTTTGTGAAGACACTCCTCTTTTTTGAAGAAGGCATAATTTGATGAATCTGTTGATAGGATTAAAGAAAGAAAAAAAAAGAGTTATTAAAGAAATCTCACAAAAAATTTCATAAAAGGTCCAGTTGTGCGGCTACGTGGTCTAGTTAGTGGTATGACACTCGCTTTCGAATCGGACGGTCCTGGTTTCGAGCCTCGCACTTGGCGCAGTGTTGAGTCCTTGGAAAAGGCTCTTTACTCACATTCTCTCACCATACTCAGGTGTAAAATGAGTACCTGGCCGTTAACATCGTTGTCTTTGTCCGAAAAATTGTAATATAGCCTAACAGGCGTCATGTCCCGTACTAAATGTTAAATGTTGCTGTTGGTCAGGGACCCCTTATAAAGCGCTTTGAGCACATTTAGTGGATATTGCGCTATATAAAGCTTAATTTTTTTAAATAAAAAAAGATAATTAGCATATTATCTGATTTGCACTCTTTTCTATACTTTGTAACCCACTGCACAAAACCAACACATATAAAAACTTTTTCTCCCCAAGAACCATAAAGAAATGGAACACTCTCCCATCGGGCCCACACTACTATGTTTTACACCATTAGAAGCTGCTGCCTTTTGCAGATAAAGACGTTGAACTCGAACTTTTTAAAGGAATTTTATCAAAACTTCACAACAACCCAATAGAAAAATAGATTTCTTTTTCACTCAAATACAAAAGCAATAAGGTCTTAATACACAATTTATCTTAAAAGCACGAGGTTTGCAACAGTGTTAAATTTTGAAAACTATAACACACTATTTTTTTTTTTTTTTTTAGAATTTCGTGAAGTACAAGAGAAATCTGAATGAGAAAAATGTTGGCAGTCTTGTATTGAATGTGACGATTTTCCTATGGTTGGCAGGGAGACGGAGGACAAATAGAAGTCGTCAAATTATAGATTAAGGTATACAACTGCGATAGAGAAAACATTTTAATGTTGTATATTGTTGGTTGTTCCCCTTTGTAAAAACTACACCGAGAAGCCACCGCATTTCATGGTGTGTATTTTTATTGACCGCGAGCTATAGATAGAATGAAGATGACGTGTCTCTGGTCTTTGTTATTGTTTTTTTGCCATCCATTTTTATGAATAATTCTCACTAAACTTTATTATCCAGACTATAAACGTTTAAGGTTACACATAGTTTTGTGTGTTGGTTCGTTATACTTCCGGATGGCAATGTTGTGAACTTCTTAGCCAAGCGAATACTATCTATAGTTAAGTATGGATATAAAGAACTCAAGCAACACTTAAACTGTATTAGTTGCTCATGTCAGTTGTAAAAAACTGAGCTTTTAAAATGCCGACTAAACGTGACCCATCGTCTCAAAACGGTGATATGTCGGAACGAACCATATGCTTAAAACCCGAATTAAAATAAATGTTAAACTGGTCAAATATATAAATTGTTGGCATTAGCACCCCAAGCCATGGTATCCATTCTCCTCAATAAAACATACAAACTCAACACAAGTCTGATTTTTCTGGCTATAAATTCAATTTTCAACATCTTAACCAACCCGACTTAATATTGTTTTGAGGCGAAGGGCCGCAAATGTGCTCATAGCGCTTTACAAGGGGTTCCTAGCCGACAACAATGTTTAACATGTAGGACGAGACATGACGCATGTAAGACAATACTACAATACTGACAACGGCCAGTTACTCAGTTCTTCTTCTTCTTCAAGTACCAAGTCTGTACCAGACATCGGTGATCATGGTACGCCATTCATCTCTCTGATCAGATAACCTCAGAAAACTAATATTTCTCTTCTCTTTCTTTATCACCCAGCTGTTAAACTATTCAAATATGTTTTTCTTGGTCTACCTTTACTCTTCTATCTTTCCTGTGAGAGCAAGATGTTCAATACATATATATATATATATATATATATATATATATATATATATATATATATATATATATATATATATTATATAATATAATATTATATAAATCCATTTAGGTGTCCTAAAAATTGCATTTGTCTTTTTTTATTGTACGAATTAATAACCTTTTAGTTTCAGCTTGCTCTAATACTTCTTCATTAGTTTTCTTCTCTGTCCATGAGATTCTTAACATCCTTCTAAGAAACTACATTTCTGATGCCTCCAGTTTCTTTCTAATGTCTTCTGTAATTGTCCAGCGTTCACAGCTATAATAATACTGACCATATATAGGCCTTCAAAACTCTACGTTTTGTTGTCATTGAGATATTGTGGTTTTTGAAAATTAGACTCATGTACTCAGTACGGCGAGAAAATATGACTAAAGAGCCGTTTCCAAAGACTCAATGTTGAACAACTCAAAGCGGGTCTCGAACCAAGGACGTACTGGTCCGAAGGTAGTTGACATGCCACAAGGCTACCAAAAAAAAAAAAAAAACCCCACAAAATCAAATTTTTCATGTGTCGTGCGTAGTAGCCGATCTTTGGCTGTGTGGTCTTGTGGTATGACACTCGCTTTCGGATTGGAAGGTCCTGTGTTCGAGCCTCGTTCGGTGCATAGTTGATTCTTTGGAAAAGGTTCTTTACTCATATTCTCGTAACGTTCTCAGGTGAAAAAAAAATGATTACCTGGCCGTTAACATCATTGTCTCTGTCGGAAAAAAAATTGTAATATCGCCTAACAGGCGCCATGTCTCGTTCTACATGTAACAAGTTGCTGTTGTTTAGGGACCCTTTGTAAAGCGCTTTTAGCACGTTTAGTGGATATTGCTCTATATAAAAGCTCGAGTTTTGTTTTATTATTTTCTGAAAAAATAATGAACTGATAATAAGGGGACACAAATTACAAGCGTCTGTTATTTACTTCAACCTTGTTAAATAAATATGCAGCTATGACGCTGTATAAATAGTTCAAAGATGATGTCACTCAGGTCTTTGTTATTGTTTTTTTGCCATCAGCGTTTTTGAGTAATGCTCACTGAACTGTATTAACCCGACTATAAAAGTTCATGGATACACACAGTTTTGTGTGTTGGTCCGTTATACTTCCGGATGGCAATGTTATGAGCTTCTTAGCTAAAGTATTCGCCTTCGGATCGAAAGTTCTATCGAGAGTATTCGCCTTCGGATCGAAAGTTCAAGGGTTCTAGTCCCGACCTAAGCGGCACATTGTTGAATCCTTGGAAAAGACTGTCCACCTACATTTTCTTACCATGTCAATGATACCTTACATGCCTCGCGTCTCGTTCCGGGGCCTCTAGTAATAAGTGATGAAGAAAAAAAAAGAAAATACTCGTAACATCTTCGAAAAGGAACAAATTAATAAATACAGAATGTTTCGGGTTCAAATCCCTTCTTCAGTAAATAACAAAAAACAATAACAGTATTTTTGAGCCGACAAAGCTCACAAGAATTTACAAAAAGACAAAGATAACACCTAAACGTAATGAGTACAGATATGATTTCATTCGTCTCAAAACGATACTATGTTGGTGTAAAAATACTTCTTAACCCTATCCTTACCAACTACAGGAAAATCGTCACATTCGTTACGATACAACCAACATTTTTCTTATTCAAATTTCTCTTGTACATCATAAAATTTAAAGAAAATGAACAGTGTTTTGTAGAGCATGTTTTGCTAAAGAAATTATGTATCGCAAGAATTTTACTGCTAGTGTGCTTGAGTGATAAAAATATATTTTTGTGTTAGTTTGGCGTGAAGTTTTGGGGAAAATCCTGAAAATGACTGGTAAAGGGAGGGTTAAAACTCACTTTTAGACTTAACTCAGAAAATTGGTTTAAAATAAATACCATACTGAAAGAAGTGTGAATTTTCTATTTCTCTAATGCCAAAACTAGCAAAATATTCAAGTTTTATTTCTTTGAATTTAAACTCAAAATTTTCTCGTTCTTGCTCATCCTATCATAAAAAATACCAGATTGCCCCTACACTAATAAATACCAGGTTGATACCGGAAGTAAAGTCCCCTCTACAACAGTCAGGATATTTATCAATGATTCTATTGGGAAATAAAAGACGTGATGTCGCTGTCTGTCTTCTCACTTCTTGTGTTGTTGTTGTTTTTTTTAAATTCTAATTCTCCAGTCTGATGTCACGCCGCCCAGCAACGGGGCCATAATCGTGGTTCTAAACAAAGAAATCGGTACTTTTTTATTCTTCATGCTGGCTAGAACTTTTCCTATGTCTTCTGATCAGAATGTATAAAAGTCAAAACATGATCATATTCATACTGTTTTTCTCCTCTGGATACACTTTTATGCTCGTCGGAGAAATATATCGTAAGGGCGTCCGCCATTGTTCCGATAGTTTAGAACCAGTTACTAAGTTACTATGCGTTATTTCTAGGGAAGTGACGACATGACTGTTGAAGCGTATTGCAGCTTAAGGAATCGAAGGACAAGGAGTTTTTAGTATTGCACGAATACTTGTCTCCGTAAAAAAAAAAAAAGAAATGTAATACCAATAAATTCATTGAAATATATTTTTTCGATAGGGTTCGTGCTACGAAGTAAAAAAATGACATGAATAAACCATGGGTCAACCGCAGCACAGCGCCGCAATGTAAGTTATACTCAACAAAATGTCGAAATGTAACACCAGGCCCGAACCCCAGGTTCTCTGGTTATTAGAGAATTGAGTTAAAACCTATCAACATCAATAGTAACTACCCTGAACCGGACCTCTCTACATATCAGAAATGTCTGGATTCAGATGAGGCCGAAATAATCCCTCAAGAACTAAGTAATACTGCAGTGCCCTCCAAACTAAAGTCACAACAAGATCTTGACAGCCTCAAAACTCTGGCCCAGGACCGTGACCAATGGAAACAACTAACAACATGGATGGAGAGAGCAGCTATACTTATCGACCATGACTGAATCACACAATTCTCAGCAAGCGTCATTCGGACTGCGAAGCTTACTACAACAACAACAACAAAAACAACAACTACTACTACTACTACTACTACTACTACTACTACTACTACTACTACTACTACTACTACTACTACTACTACTACTACTAATACTACTACTACTACTACTACTACTACTACTACTAATACTACTACTACTACTACTACTACTACTACTACTACTACTACTAATACTACTACTACTACTACTACTACTACTACTACTACTACTACTACTACTACTACTACTATCGACAGTGCACTTTAGACCTTGTAAATACACACATTCTGAGACTCTGCAAAGCATGGATACAATATTTTTATGATGATGATTGTTAAAGGAATACGTCGTACGTAAATTTCGGAATGTACCATGCACAAGGTAACACTGATCGTCATAACCTATTTAATAACTTGTCTCAATGACGCACTTGACAACCAATTCATCTGGCACATCATCTTTCACGGTGTCTATGTATGTATACCAATGCGTCTGTCTATTATGTACATATCTGCGTGTTTATTTATCTATTTATGTAGGTATCAAATTTTCTATGTATTATCTGTTTATCTATCTTTCAATCAATCCATTATCTATATATTTATGTGACCCTTCGTCTCGAAACGGTATTATGTCGGAGTGAATTGGTCCCGAAAAGTGGCTTTAGAATTAAATTGATAGTAAATACCATTTTTTTGAGCTTTTGCATTGTGAGAAATTGTCTTCATTCTGTAACATAACAAATCGAAACAAACCCCAAGTTTCATGTTTTTGTCAATAAATTCAATTTTTTGCACCCAAGTCATCCCAACATAATACCATTTCGAGCCGAAGGGTCACATATATTTATATGTCACACTCTTTATCAACCAACATATGTGTCTATTTCTCTATCTATCAATCTGTCTATCAAGCTATTTATCTATTTATCTATCTATCTAACTAACTCTCTCTCTCTATCCCTCTATATTTCTACAAATCTCCTGCATCCGCAGAACACCCATCAAGCAAGTGTTTAGATATATATATATAGTAGTAGTAGTAGTAGTAGTAGTATAGATAGTTGTTTGATAGTGGTAGTATAGTATGTATATAGTATGTAGTTAGTAGTATAGTAGTAGTATTAGTATTAGTATAGTAGTAGTATAGTAGTAGTAATAGATAGTGTAGTATAGTTGTATAGTAGTATAGTATATAGTAGTAGTAGTAGTAGTATAGTAAGTAGTTAGTTAGTAGTATATAGTAGTAGTAGTAGTAGTATAGTACTAGTATAGTAGTAGTAGTAGTAGTAGTAAGTAGTATAGTAGTAGTAGTAGTGTAATGTATAGTATAGTTAGTAGTAGTAGTAGTAGTATTAGTAGTAGTAGTAGTAGTAGTAGTATAGTAGTAGTAGTAGTAGTAGTTAGTAATAGTAGTAGTAGTAGTATGTATAGTAGTATAGTATAGTAGTAGTAGTAGTAGTAGTAGTAGTAGTAGTAGATAGTATAGTAGTAGTAGTAGTAGTAGTAGTGTAGTAGTAGTAGTAGTTAGTAGTAGTAGTAGTGTAGTAGTGTGTAGTAGTAGTAGTGTAGTAGTAGTAGTAGTAGTAGTAGTATGTAGTAGTAGTAGTAGTAGTAGTATAGTAGTGTAGTAGATTATAATATAGTAGTAGTAGTAGTAGTAGTAGTAGTAGTAGTAGTAGTAGTAGTATAGTAGTAGTAGTAAGTAGTGTAGTATAGTTAGTAGTAGTAGTAGTAGTTAGTAGTAGTATTAGTAGTAGTAGTAGTAGTAGTAGTAGTATAAGTAGTAGTAGTATAGTAGTAGTTATGTGTAGTAAGTAGTAGTAGTAGTAGTAGATATAGTAGTAGTTAGTGTAGTAGTAGTAGTAGTAGTAGTAGTTAGTAGTAGTAGTAGTAGTAGTAGTAGTAGTAGTAGTAGTAGTAGTAGATAGTAGTAGTAGAGTAGTAGTAGTAGTAGTAGTAGTAGTATGTAGTTATGTAGTAGTATAGTAAGTAGTAAATGTAGTAGTAGTATGGTAGTAGTAAGTAGTAGTAGTAGTAGTAGTAGTAGTAGTAGTAGTAGTAGTAGTAGTAGTAGTAGTAGTGTTAGTGGTAGTAGTAGTAGTATAGTGTAGTATAATATAGTAGTAGTAGTAGGTAGTAGTAGTAGTAGTATAGTATAGTAGTATATAGTAGTAGTAGTAGTAGTAGTTAGTAGTAGTAGTAGTAGTAGTAGTAGTTAGTAGTAGTAGTGTAGTGTAGTATAGTAGTAGTAGTGTGTAAGTATAGTATAGTAGTGAGTAGTAGTAGTATAGTAGTATAGTAGTAGATAGTAGTATAGTAGTTAGTAGTAGTAGTAGTAGTAGTAGTATAGTAGTAGTAGTAGTAGTAGTAGTAGTAGTATAGTAGTAGTATAGTAGTAGTAGTAGTATAGTAGTAGTAATAGTAGTATAGTAAGTAATAGTATAGTAGTAGTAGAGTAGTAGTAGTAAGTAGTAGTAGTAGTAGTAGTATAGTAGTAGTAGTTAGTAGTATAGTATAGTAGTAGTAGTAGTTAGTAGTAGTAGTAGTAGTAGTAGTAGTAGTAGTAGTAGTAGTAGTAGTAGTAGTAGTAGTAGTAGTAGTAGTAGTAGTAGTAGTAGTAGTAGTAGTAGTAGTAGTAGTAGTAGTAGTAGTAGTAGTAGTAGTATAGTAGTAGTATAGTAGTAGTAGTAGTAGTAGTAAGTAGTAGTAGTAGTTAGTAGTAGTAGTAGTAGTAGTAGTAGTAGTAGTAGTAGTAGTAGTAGTAGTAGTAGTAGTAGTAGTAGTAGTAGTAGTAGTATTAGTAGTAGTAGTAGTAGTAGTAAGCCTCGTAGTCTGAATGACGCTTGCGGAGAATTGTGTGATTCCGTCACAGAGTCTTAAAATTCAATGTGTTCAGCGGCTCTCTCCATCCTTGTTGTTAGTTGTTTCCATTGGTCACGGTCCTGGGCCAGAGTTTTGAGGCTGTCAAGATCTTGTTGTGACTTTAGTCCGGACATTATATATATAGAAAACTCCAAACTCTACGGACATGACAAAATGGATTATGCCGACTGAAGAAGTGTGATTTAAGGTGAAAAACACAGAAACGAGTCGTCTCGGCAAAAAATGTGAGTGAAAATTTACATTATATATTAGCTCTAACCACCATTATCGAGCACTTTCGTACCTACAAGTACCCACCAACACTCATAAATATATATATATATATATATATATATATATATATATATATATATATATATATATATCTTAGTGAGAACTAATCACTCGACAGGTGGTTATAAAAAAATAACAAAGAGTGAGTGACGTCAACTGCGTCCCTGTTATAATATACATTTGTTTACAGCACAGATTCACATGATCATCTATTGTATACCAGATGGGAGTATAAATTGTTAATATTATACAAATTCTTCATATGGAAAGAGGCACGATCAACTTCATGGGCAAACAGATCTACTAAAACTGTCTGGCAAGGTAGACCTCCAACCGCTCCTTATTTCATGTCTGCCAGATAGCCAGAGTACTTCCTGACCATTTTCGACATCAATAGGGGCCAGATGGAACCTCACGTGGCCAAATTATACTACTAACACTTTGAGTCAATTGAAAAACTCATCGTTTTTGGTAATCAAAAAATCAACTAGACCAAGGAAAACTTTTGTTATTAAAAGATTTAAAAAATATAAATTGATAATAATAATAATAATAATAATAATAATAATAATAATAATAATAATAATAATAATAATAATAATGATACTATATTATTATTATTATTATTATTATTATTATTATTATTATTATTATTATTATTATTATTATTATTATTATTATTATTATTATAAATAGAAACATTATTTTCCTTGTGGCCAATTTTTGTCAATTTGGCCACATAAGTGGACATCTGGCAGCTCTGCTTTACTTGCACCCATTGATGGACACTGTAGCCATGTGGTGTTAATAAAAGAACCCTATCCAATAAATGGCCTATAATACAAGCTTTTGTTTGACTTTATCTTTAGTTGTTTTGTTTGGGTTTTTGGGGGCTTTTTTGTTTTTTTGGGGTTTTTTTTCTCTTACACCGCAGTTTTATATCTCCTCCTATCCCTAAAAAAGACCTTAACTCACTCAACCCTCACACCGACTATATCCGTAGTTTACCCTGGTCACTTTTACCCCATGCCTATTTATTACATTTTTCTGAGACAAATTATAGGCGTAGTATCAAAGCTAATGTTTTTACTTTTTACATGTTAATGGTAGTTGAATACAACTTTTTATGTCCATGCTCATTTTTAATACATTTCTTCCAATTTTGTAAAATAGCAAAAATCTCTAGGATTGAGTGAGTTAAGAGCCTATTAAGCACTACCCATTTTCCTAAGCGGTTTAAGCAAACAGCTCGCCAAACGAAAGCCATCAACAACCATTAGACATTAGGGGATTAACGAAAACATTCGATTACAGAGTAGATACAGCCTTGGTTGAGAAATGCGTGGGGTCCGATGTTATTACAACCTTCTGTCAGGCCTTTTCTTTTCATCGTTTAGCCCTCTCCTTGGCAGCCATTTTCAGGATTTTCTCCAAACTTCACACCCAACTAATACAAAAATATATGCTTTTATCACTCAAGGACGAGAGACGCATGCGCACAACCAACATGACGTTCTCTCTCTATGGATGACGTCCAATCAAGGGACGCTACTCTTCCGCTAATCTCATTCCGTATAGCAGTAACATTCTTGCAATACATAATTTATTTAGCAAAACATGCTCTACAACACACTGTTTATTTTCTTTAAATTTTACGATGTCTCGTACAAAAGAAATTTGATTTAGAAAAATGTTGATTGTATCGTAACGAATGTGACGATTTTCCTGTAGTTGGTAAGGAGAGGGTCAGACGACTTGGTATTGATAAGCTAATCCCAGAGAGTTAAAATGTCCATACATAATACACAACACATACACACACACACACACACACATACACACACACACACATACACACACACACAGACACACACACATACACACACACACAGACACACACACACAGACACACACACACACACACACATACACACACACACACACACACACACACACACACACACACACACACACACACACACACACACACACATACACACACACACACACACACACACACAGCAAATAAATGCAAAGCAAAAACGAGGAAAAAGAAACAAAAATGGAATCAAAATAAAAGAAAGACACACAAAAAAAGAAAGAAATGAATGAATGAATGAATGAATGAATGAATGAATGAATGAATGAATGAATGAATGAATGAATGAATGAATGAATTAATGAATTAATGAATTAATGAATGAATGAATGAATGAATGAATGAATGAATGAATGAATGAATGAATGAATGAATGAATGAATTAATGAATGAATGAATGAATTAATGAATGAATGAATGAATGAATGAATTAATGAAATAATGAATTAATGAATTAATGAATTAATTTATATAGCGCCGAGATCCACAATGTGCTCAGAGGCGCTTTACAATATGCAGATAAAACAAAACAATAAATTAATAATTTAAGCATAAAATCTATCATATCAGACACTTGGGTAGTGTCCAAGAAACACAAATAAATAAACACCAATCAAACAAAACGAGGCGAAAGTAGATGACTCCTACTCTCCTGAGGTTAGAATTCTGTTCAAAATAGGATTCAATAGTCTGATGTCATGTCGCCCAGCAACGAACAGCTCGGTTCTAAACAAAGAAAATCGGTAGGCCTACTTTTTATTTTTTCATGCTGGCTAGAACTTTTTCACATGTCATGTGATCAGAATGTATAAAACTCAAAACACGATCAGATTTATAATGTTTTTTTTTCTCCTCTGGATACACTTTTATGTTCGTCGAAGAAGTATTTCATAAAGCAAGGCGTCAGCCATTGTTCCGATAGTTTAGAATCAGATACTAAGTTACTATGCGTCATTACGAGGGAAGTGACGTCACGTCTGTTGAAGCCTATTGCCATAGTGTTTAGGACCAAAATTCTAAATAGTTTCTATTATAGAGGTTTCTCTATTCTATACTTAATGACTCGACCGGTCTCACTCAATCCTAGAGATTTTTGCTACTTTTCAAAATTGGAGAAAAATGTATTAAAAATGAGCATTTACATAGATATTTTTATTCAACTATCATTATCTTGTAATTATTAAAAACATAAGCTTTGAAAATACGCCTATAGGTATTGGGTAAAAGTAAGCCGGGTAAACAACGGATAAAGTCGGTGTTAGGGTTGAATGAGTTAAGCCAACCAGTTTCCTCAGGTTATGTCTGAACAGATTATTTTTGCTTTACTAATATCACAATAGAAACGCTTATGTTTGTACGTATTAACAAATCCATTAGGAAACGGGAAAAGGTGATTTGGCCTCGGGGGTTGATTGTCCAAAGCAGACAAATCTCTCTAATTTGTTAACGGATGTTTTGTACCTACTTGTTTGAAAAAAGTTATGATTTTTCAAATAATATGTGACCCCTCGTCTCAAAACGGTATTATGTCGGGATGGACCAGATGCTAAAAAATCAAATTATAGTTAAACTGGTCAAAAATATGAAACGTTGGCATTTAGCACAGAAAAATTTATATGATATTCCTTCTCCTATATAAAGCATATACACTCAACGTAAGCATGATATTTCTGGCTACAAATTCCATTTCCAGCATCTTAATCATATCGACTTAATACAGTTTTGAGACGAGGGGTCACATATACCAGTGAAATTTATAATTTCCATCATAACCAGTCTGTTTATCTGGCCTAGAAGGCAATACACTCTTATCGTCTCTTTTAAAATCTACACGAAGTCCTAATACGTTTTTAGTTGCTTTTGTTGTTGGCTGAAAGGGATTTTGAGCCCGAAATGTTGCTTGTTAGATATATATATATTTTTTTTTTTGGGGGGGGGGGTAACCCTCTCCTTACCACCTGTAGCAAAATCGTCACATTTGTTACGAGACAATATACTTTCTAAAATTCAGATTTATTTTGTACATCACAAACTCCGAAGAATGATCTTTAATTAATTAATAAGAACATAAAGTTGTCTTATAGAGAGCTTGTTTGTGTTTTTTAAAAAAACATTTTTTTCTGCTGGGTTAACCTGCCATTTTGGGAGAATACTGAAAATGATTTGTTAGGAGAGAGTTAAAGCCGTTCTGGAACGTGAGTGTGGAAATGTTAGGGTTGAGATCCTGAGTTTGTCGATAAAGAGAGATTTAACTGAACAAGAGGTGATAGCTGATGTGAAAGAATCTAGGTGAGAATAAGTGTGAAAGATGAGCAGGTGGGGAAGGAAGACTAAGGCCGCCCTAAAGATCTATCTTAATGTTACAGTATTAGACATTGCTGAAGTGAATTTGTGACTACCGTCTCTAAACAGTATTATGTCAGGATGACTTGGGTGCAAAAAATTGAATTTATTGACAAAAACATGAAACTTGGGGTTTGTTTCGATTTGTCATGTTACAGAATGAAGACAATTTCTCACAATGCAAAAAGCTCAAAAATTGGTATTTACTATCAATTTAATTTCTAAAGTCACATTTAGGGGTCCAATTCATTCCGACATAATACCGTTTCGAGACGAAGGGTAACATTTGACTGTAAGTTGTCTAAAAACAAACTTTCCAGTTTTGTTTGATCTTTTTTCTTGTTGTTGTTGTCAAAATATAAAATACGTTTATCAGTGTACAGCATTGCAGACCATGACGCAATAACAAAGTTATAACTTATGAAAGATGATTGCATTATAATATGATTGAATGTGAGATTATAACGATGTCTATCCCGATTGACTAAATCCATAAGTCCGACAAAAGTCATTATTGCAATTTTAATCAAATTCAAAGGAGAATCAATGACACAAAATTGCTATCTACGTTAGAACACTAATTTTGGTGTCGCGTTACTGTTCAATACCGTCTAACAGACACAACATATTACTATATATTATCGGTTAATACAAGTCACTGCCCCCCCCCCCCACCCCCCTTTCCCCCTTGGCCTGTACTGCTGTACACTGATAAACGTATTTTTGTTGTTGTCAAAATATAAAATACGTTTAGCCGCCCTCTCTCTCTCTCTCTCTCTCTCTCTCTCTCTCTCTCTCTCTCTCTCTCTCTCTCTCTCTCTCTCCCCCCCCCCCCCGTCTCTTTTTCTTCTACACGAAGAATTCTTTTTTTCTTTTTTGAGTTCGTGCGGCTATGTGGTCTAGTGGTATGACACTCGCTTTCGGATCGGAAGGTCCTGGGTTCGAGCCTCGCTCGGCGCATAGTTGAGTCCTTGGAAAAGACTCTTTACTCACATTCTCTCACCGTACTCGGGTGTAAAATGAGTACCTGGCCGTTAAAAGCGTTGTCTTTGTCCGAAAAATTGTAATATCGCCTAACAGGCGTCATGTCTCGTCCTACATGTTAAATGTTGCTGTTGACCAGGGACCCCTTGTAAAGCGCATTGAGCACGTTAATTGCGTTAAGTGGATATTGCGCTATATAAATGCTCAATTTTTTTTTAGTTTAAACGTGAAGTGGGCATAATTTGGAGAGATAAAAAGAACTAGCGAAGCTGATAGGTTATGATAATCAAAATTGCTAATTGTATTGAATATCTGTTTTGAATCATTGCTGTTTTCATCAACCACAAAATGCAAATTAACCTTAGCGATGTCTTAAAACTTAATATCTGACGAACTGCAGATTGAAATAAGGATGAATCCCTTCTTAATTGTAAACTTTAACATCTCACGAACTGTAGATTGAAATAAGGATGAATCCCTTCTTAATTGTAAACTTTAACATCTCACGAACTGCAGATTGAAATAAGGATGAATCCCTTCTTAATTGTAAACTTTAACATCTCACGAACTGCAGATTGAAATAAGGATGAATCCCTTCTTAATTGTAAACTTTAACATCTCACGAACTGCAGATTGAAATAGGATGAATCCTTCTTAATTGTAAACTTTAACATCTCACGAACTGCAGATTGAAATAAGGATGAATCCCTCTTAATGTAAACTTTAACATCTCACGAACTGTAGATTGAAATAAGGATGAATCCTTCTTAATTGTAAACTTTAACATCTCACGAACTGCAGATTGAAATAAGGATGAATCCCTTCTTAATTGTAAACTTTAACATCTCACGAACTGCAGATTGAAATAAGGATGAATCCCTTATTATTTGTAGCCGACATTTTGAAGGAACGTCAAGTTATAGGATTATCTGTAAGGCTATGCTTCGCCGCACGGGATTTCCGACACGTTATAATTTGCTGATCATGTGATAATTACGTCATATCACGTGGTTGCAAATTGTGAAATTATCCGCCAATACGTACCTGTCAGCCGCAATAATTATTAAAACAAATCCAGAAGCCACAGCGGACACCAGAGCGACAAACGAGGAGAATCTACAAATAGGCACAAAGATTGGTGACCTTGGATAGATGGCAAGGTGAAGGACGACTGGCATGGCGAGGAGAAGAAATGCAAGGTCCAGTCCTGCCAGCATCTGGGAAAAAAAATTGAAATATAAAATCAACTAAATACAATGATAAACTAAAACAATATAATACTGATAACTCATCAGCGCATGTCATTCAAGTTACATGTCCTGTATAAGATAGACTTGTATTATAAATCCCTGTAATATTTTGAAACAAAATTGTGACCCTTCGTCTCGAAACGGCATTATGTCGGAATGAATTGGACCCCGAAAAGTTAGAATTAAATTGATAGTAAATACCAATTTTTGAGCTTTTACATTGTGAGAAATTGTCTTCATTCTGTAACATGACAAATCGAAACAAACCCCAAGTTTCATGTTTTTGTCAATAAATTCAATTTTTTTCCACCCAAGTCATTCCGACATAATACCGTTTCGAGACGAAGGGTCACGATTACTCAAACCGATACCCTGCCGGAATTAAAGTGATAAAATTTGAACAGACAGAAGACTAGTTTTACACTTCTTCCAAACTGTTGACAATTTAGACAGATGTGTTTTCACGTAATAGTTAAAACAGTAAAAATAATTTAAGTCTCTTAAATATTTTGGGAGGAAGTTCCAAAACCGGACTTGTACTTGTGAGGCGATGAAAGCACAAGAAGTTCCTCGAAGTGGGAGATACTAAAGGCTCATATTTACAGAATCGATTTGAGAGCACTTAGAAATTTCTGAATCCTTTCATTTCCCGTAAACTTTTGTTTACTCGATTCACCAGAGACATGAATTGAAAATAGAGAAAATAACAAAATCGGCAGGATTGGAGGGTAGGGAGGGGGGGGGGGGTAGAATAAAGGAAAAAATAAATATTTAACATAAATTTTCGACAGATTTTTAAATATCCCTCTGGAATCACAGAGAAAATGTGACCCATCGTCTCAAATCGGTATTATGTCGGAACGAATCAGATGCTTAGAAGCCGAATTTCGTGTTAGACTGGTCAAAAATACATATTGTTGGCATAAGCACCCTAAAATATGGTATCCATTCTCCTCAATAAATCGTATAAACTCAACACAAGTCTGATATTTCTGGCTATAAATTCAATTTTCAACATCTTAACCATCCCGACATAATACCGTTTTGAGGCGAAGGGTCACAAATGGTTTCGTGAGAAGCATTTTTTAAAAACCACCTTTAACCCTCTCCTACCACCTACATCATAATCGTCACATTTGTTACGACACAATATAAATTTGTTCTTATTGAGCTTTATATAGCGCAATATCCACTAAATGTGCTCAAAGCGCTTTACAAGGGGTCCCTGGTCAACAGCAACATTTAACATGTAGGACGAGACATGCCGCCTGTAAGGCGATAATACAATTTTTCGGACAAAGACAACGCTGTTAACGGCCAGGTACTCATTGTACACCTGAGTACGGTGAGAGAATGTGAGTAAAGAGCCTTTTCCAAGGACTCAACTATGCGCCGAGCGCGAGGCTCGAACCCAGGACCTTCCGATCCGAAAGCGAGTGTCATACCACTAGACCACATAGCCGCACAATTATTATTCAGATATTTATTTTGTACATCACAATGATCTTTGTTTAATTAATAAGAACATAGCGTTGTTTTGTAGAGAGATTATTTGAGTTTTAAAAATCCATTTTTCTGCTGGGTAATCCTGTCATTTGAGAGAATAATGAAAATGATCGGTAAGGAGAGAGTTACATATCCTATGATCACATATATACTGAAAACCTATCTCTTTGGGAAGTATTTAAATTAGATTATGCCAGGAATTATTGCAAAGCGCATACGTCCGTGCACGCGCGCGTGTGTGCGTGTGTGTGTGTGTGTGTGTGTGTGTGTGTGTGTGTCTGAGTAATATGTGACCCTTCGTCTCAAAACGGTATTATGTCGGGATGGACCAGATGCTAAAAAGTCAAATTATAGTTAAACTGGTCAAAAATATGAAACGTTGGTATTTAGCACAGTAAAATATGATATTCCTTCTCCTCTATAAAGCATATAAACTCAACGTAAGCATGATATTTCTGGCTACAAATTCCATTTTCAGCATCTTAATCATCCCGACTTAATACCGTTTTGAGACGAGAGGTCACATATATATTTATGTACAGTGTGTATATGGTTGTGTGTGTGTGTGTTTGTGTGTCTGTGTGTGTGTGTGTGTGTGTGTGTGTGCGTGTGAGCTTTTGTTCGTATGCCCGAATGTGCAGTAGTATGTAATGTTTTTTACTGATGGTCAATGTGAAGCGCTTCGAAGCTTCGGCATAAGAGCTATATAAATGTACATTTATTATTATTATTATTATTATTATTATTATTATTATTATTATTATTATTATTATTATTATTATTATTATAAATATTATTATATGTTTGCCACAATAAGGAAGGCCAATTGTGTCTCACTTGTCATGGCTTACAGAATTGTATGATGGTAGAATATAACAAGGTTAATGTTTTTAAAAAATCAGAATATCCTTATAAGGCATGAGCAAATCGAGACAGCATATTGCAGCCTTCCAATTGAAAGCATGGCGATTGGTTGGTTGTCTGTGATTTAATGTTTCTTTCTTTCTCCACGGTATGCCCTTGAGAAAGAGATTTTGCACAAATTTTCCTATGTCCAACCAGCATCAACTGACTAGCTGGGTCTGATCAACAGGTGGAAAGCACTCTGGGATGGACCTGGATATTAAATATTGACATGAAATCAAAGCAATTGGCTCTTTGTTGCTGCAAATTAGTAGGACAAAAATGAGCTTTTATATAGAGCAATATCCATTAAACGTGCTCAAGGGGTCCCTGACCAATAGCAACACGTAATATGTAAAACGAAACATGATGCCTGTTAGGTGATACGACAATTTGTTTTCCGATGAAGTCGAACGCTGTTAACGGCCAGGTATTCATTTTACACCTGAGTACGGTGAGAGAATGTGAGTAAAGAGCCTTTTCCAAGTACTCAACTATGCGCCGAGCGAAGCTCGAACCCAGGACCTTCCGATCCGAAAGCGAGTGATGCCTCAAGACTACATAGCCGCTCGTTATCTGCCAGGTATTACTTTTACACACGAGTGCAGTGAGAGAATGTGAGCAAAGAGCTCATTCGAGATATTTAACCTTGGACTGCCACAGCGGGACTTGAACTGAAAGCTTACAGATGTCAAACCGAGTTTCACACCGCAAAGCCATTCAAAACTTAACCTATATCTCTAAAAAAAATTTAAAGACTATATATTCTCCTTTTCTGGACAAACTGGATAGTTACAGACATTAGAAAGAAACTGGAGGCAGCAGAAATGTGGTTTCTTAGAAGGATGTTAAGGATCTCATGGACAGAGAAGAAAACTAATGAAGAAGTATTAGAACAAGCTGAAACTAAAAGGTTATTAATTCGTACAGTAAAAAAAGACAAATGCAATTTTTAGGGCACCTAAATCGACATAAATGTATTGAATATCTTGCTCTCACAGGAAATATATAACGTAAAAAGAGTAAAGGTAGACCAAGAAAAACATATTTGAATAGTTTGAACAGCTGGGTGACAAAGAAAGAGAAGAGTAATATTAGTTTTCTGAGGTTATCTGATCAGAGAGATGAATGGCGTACCATGATCACCGATGTCTGACACAGACTTGGTACTTGAAGAGGAAGAAGAAGCTTCTCTTTTTCAGCTTCTGGATCACAATGGGACTCGAACCATGAACCAACCGTTCCGACAAGATGACACGGCCACAGATGATATAGATAGTATGCAGATGACGTCACTCAAGCCTTTGTTATGGTTTTTGCCATCCGCGTTTGTGAGTTGTTCTCACTAAACTGTATTAACCAGACTATAAAAGTTCATGGTTACACAGAGTTTGTGTGTTGGTCCGTTATACTTCCGGATGGCAATGTTGTGAACTCCTTGGCCAAGCGCATACTATCTATTATCTAATCACGTCACCATCGACTCAACATATTATGTGATTAATGACTCACGTTCGTGTTCATGTCATAGACAATTGTGACCCCTCGTCTCACAACGGTATTAAGTCGGGTTGATTAAGATGCTGAAAATGGAATTTGTATCCAGAAATATCATGCTTACGTTGAGTTTAACTGCTCTATAGAGGAGCAAGAATATCATATTTTACTGTGCTAAATACCAACGCTTCATATTTTTGACAGTTTAACTATAATTTGATTTTTTAGCATCTGGTCCATCCCGACATAATACCGTTTTGAGACGAGGGGTCACAATATTAATGTATGAAGGCGTATAGGGATGAAGAGAATAAATAATGCCGTGTCATGTTGATAAATCGGAAGGATTATCCTAGGAATATTATCTAAGACTTTGGACAGACGTGTCTATTTAGAGTAAAATTCTAAAGTTCATACGGTTCAAGCGCCAAGACTGGAATAACCCAGGGGTCAACCGCAGTGCAGCGTCGCAAACTGAGCGAGGGCGAGGTGACTTACTCAAGACCACACAGCGCAGCGGATATTCTAACTCGGTATCATTCGGGTACAAAGTAAAGACAGTACCGCTGAGCCAAGACCCTCATTGTTGAGGATACCGTGCGCTCTATAAGAGTCTATTATTATTATTATTATTATTATTATTATTATTATTATTATTATTATTATTATTATTATTATTATTATTATTATTATTATTATTATTATTATTATTATTTATTATTAAAATTATTATTATTATTATTATTATTATTATTATTATTATTATTATTATTTATTATATCATATCATTATATATTTATTATTATTATTATTATTATTATTATTATTTTATTATTATTATTATTATTTATTATTATTATTATTATTCATAATATAGATCACAATAAATGGACTTTGTTGCAATGAAAAAATATCTCATTATACGAGGCTTGAATGAATAATTTTACCTCCTGTGCAACATTTCCTTTAGGAATTGGAATGGAATCATCAAATTCTGACACAGTGTGTAGCTTATTACACGCATCACCATTGAAATTCCCAAGCAACAAGCACCCGTTTTGCCGCCTCTCTGAGAAATGTGTCAAAGGGTTACGCGATAGTTAATGTTGAATGTCCGAAAACATTTTGATTTCATTTGATGTTTAATTTTGATTTGTTGAACGATTTGTTTAGAATTTATAACGGAGAAGCACGACGTTTCTGTCAACCTTCGTATTGTCTAAGCCATTTCAATACCGGTAGATTCGAGGCTCAAATAATAGGCTTTAACAATCGTGACGTCACTTCCCTCGTAATGACATATAGTAACTTAGTAACTGGTTCTAAACTATCGGAACAATGGCCGACGCCCTTATGAAATACTTCTCCGACGAGCATAAAAGTGTATCTATCCAGAGGAGAAAAACATTATAAATCTGATCATATTTTGACTTTTATACATTCTGATCAAATGACATGTGAAAAAGTTCTAGCCAGCATGAAGAATAAAAAGCACTGATTTTCTTCGTTTAGAACCAAACTGCTCGTTGCTGGGCGGACGTGACATCAGACTATTGAATCCTATTATGAACGTTGATCTGGATTGAAATGCGCCATAGTTTCTTAATCTACATAAGATGACATGTCCAGAAGCCATCATATCTCACAGTTATTGTAGTGGTAAAAGCAAGTCTCCTAATAGAAATAGAATAGAAATTCAGGCCGGATGTGTGGACTATAAGTGATGCATTATGAAGCGCATAGGTGTAATGTAATGTAATGTAATGTAATGTAATGTAATGTAATGTAATGTAATGGGGCATTTATATAGCGCCATTATCCATTTACAATGCTAAATTGCGCTTCACAATGGCAATAACAAATAATACGTAAACAAATTATTAAGTAGACACATATACATATACGTCCACACATACACACACAATATATATATATATATATATATATATATATATATATATATATATATATATATTATAACAAGTATATACAAACATACATACATAGATAACGGGTAAACGGTAAAATCACCATTTAATAATGGATAATAATGATAATTTAGAGCATTTCTACAGCCATGCCCATGACATCCATGACCATGTCATGTTCTATGCCCTGAACATTAGCAACTATAAATTATGTCTATCTCTATTTATATCCTCACCATCCGGCTTTTTATCTGTCTTTCCAATTAATGGGAATCGTGGACGCTACCTCATTAATAAGCCCTGGTCAACTAAACTCACGCCGTTATATTAATGATCACAGATTGTGCTCATCTACCAGACAAGCTTAGTAATTCAGGAAGATCTTACAGGAAAGAAAAGATTAAGCAATGGTGATGAATTGATGGGTTAGTCTTGGCCTTTATATTAATGATCACAGGTTGTGCTCATCTAGAAAAATAGTAAATAATGAATTTATATAGCGCCTAAACATCCACGTTAATCGTGCTCAGCGGCGCTTTACATAATAAAAATAAAAATGTTTAAAAACAACAAAATTAAAAATCACGACACTACATGATACATAATAAGCATGCATACAAAAAACAAAATCAAAGCAACATCCATTTCATGAAAAATAAGCCTCGCGGAACAACTCAGTCTTCAGACATTTCCTGAAAGATGATACATTTTCACAGGAATTTGTCCGAGGACTAAGTGCGTTACATAGGCGTGGAGCAATGGATGAAAAGGCTTTTTCTACCAGACGACAAGCTCAGTAATTCAGGAAGATCTTACAGGAAAGAAAAGATTAAACAATGGTGATGAACTAGATGGATTAGTACTGGCTAATGATATTATAAGACTTTGGACAGCCGAGTCGATTTGGAGTGAATTGCTAAGATTCAGACGCTTCAAAATGCTTTTCTAATTATTTATGTCTAATGAAAAATGGATTAACTTGAAACGTCAAATAGGTAGGTACATTTTTGCAAGTCTGATAAATTCGGACGCAATTGGATTCAGTAGTCTGATGTCACGCCGCCCGGCAATGGCGGCCATCTTGGTTCTAAACAAAGAAAATCATTACTTTTTATTCTTCAAGCTGGCTAGAACTTTTCATATGTCTTGTGATCAGATGTGTAAAGTCAAAACATCATCAAATTTATGGGGTTTTTTTCTCCTCTGGATACGCTTTTATGCTCGCCGGAGAAATATTTCATACGGCGTCAGCCATTGTTCCGATAATTTAGAGCCAGTTACTAAGTTACCATGCGTCATTAGGAAGGAAGTGACGTTACGACTGTTGAAGAGTATTGGATGGATTAGTACTGGCTAATGATATTATAAGACTTTGGACAGCCGAGTCGATTTGGAGTGAATTGCTAAGATTCAGACGCTTCAAAATGATGTTTTTCTCAATAAAAGCTTATGTCTAATGAAAAATGGATTAACTTGAAACGACAAATAGGGAATGAGATTAGCGGAAGAGTAGCGTCCCTTGATTGGAAGTCACGAACGGAAAATTTATTAGAGAGAGAACGTCATGTTGGTTGTGCGGCATGAGACACTTCACCGAAAACGAGACGCATGCGCAAAACCATTTTGACGTTCTCTCTGCAAGGTGACGTCCAATCAAAGGGACGCTACTCTTCCGCTAATCTCATTCCCTATAGGTAGGTAGGTACATATTTGCAAGTCTGAGAAATTCGGACGCAATTATGAGCTTGTATAGAGCAGTATAATTAGGTGCCCCAAACGTAAACAATAACAAGTTGCTAGTGATTTCCGTTAGGGGCCGGAAAAATTTACGCACAATATAGGTCTCCCAATTTTGTAGTTTGAGTTGTAGGCAATACACTTTCAGTATTGAAAATATGTTTACATAAAATCTAACAGTTGCAGAAATAATAATATAAGACTAAATTATTCTGAAAATCAGGCTCCGAATAATTCTCGTTTTGTTCACACCAGCGCAATAATTTGCTCTGGTCTAAAAATAGATAGACTGTAACTTTTGATAAATTTTACCTTTTGTTCCATAAAATATCCATATCTAGACATTATTTGATGCATGATCGAGTATTTATGACTATGTGTTTCTTTTGCCACCTAACAGCCAAATTTTAAAGGTTATTTTTTTCTATAATTTACATTGGAACTTGAGCTGTCAAGACAGGAACATGTGATTTGCCATGTGCTTTTAGACCTTTGTTTACGTTTGGGGCACCTAATTATTCTGCTGTATTAGCATTGTTATGATGGACGATATTTTTGCAGTGGTTTTAGAGTATTTCCATAACAACAATGGGCCCATAGCCATTTGGGTTATCAGACCTGCAAATAAGTACACGTCGTTTAAAAACAAATATATCAATATATCATCATAACTCATCGTACGAATCGGGGTAAAGAAGATATTACTAATATTAAATGGAAATTTTGTCTTCATTGTCTATTCCAAGGGAAGACTGGAATAACCCAGGCGTCAACCGCAGTACATAATTCGAATCTATGAAGCCATTGATGGAATTAAAATAGTAAACATTGCAAAACGCATTGAGCATGGTGAAACAGCGGATAATTTTTAACTTGATTCTCTTCACTACTTGCGGAATAAATAACAATAAGGATTGAAATGGATGCTTCAATTTATTGAACTACGACTGATAACATGGACGTTTCGGGTATCCCCTTTATCAACAAAACACGATGAATGAAACTCTCAAGTCGAATGGGAGCTGGTAGTGCTCTACCAAGTGAGCTATCCGGACCCCCCTAAATTGGGTATAATTTGCGCTATACAAATTTCTCTCTTTTTTCATCATCTCTTGTCTTTTTAATAAATATTGGGAGATGGAGGGAATACCTAATCACATCGTGAATAATTCATGCTGAGAAATTAATGATTACAGTTGGTGAAAAATAAAGAAGAAAAAGAAAAAAAGACAATTAATTAGCGTTGTTTAAGCTTTAATCAGCAAAGGAAACAAATTATAATAAAGAAATACCAGTGTTCCAGAAAATGAATAGCAAAGATTAATCTGGGAAAATTATTATGTGGGCTGATCAGTCTGTTTGGATTATGATGAAGACCATTGAGTACATTTATGACCCTTCGTCTCTAAGCGGTATTATGTCGGGATGACTTGGGTGCAAAAAAATGAATTTATTGACAAAAACATGAAACTTGGGGTTTGTTTCGATTTGTTATGTTACAGAATGAAGACAATTTCTCACAATGCAAAAGCTCAAAAAAATGGTATTTACTATCAATTTAATTCTAAAGTCACTCTTCGTGGTCCAATTCATTCCGACATAATACCGCTTCGAGACGAAGGGTCACATTTATCTTTACCTCTTGTTTTGCTTGGTAGTTAACTCACTCAATCCTAGAGATTTTTGCTACTTTCCAAAATTGGGAAAAAAATGTATTTAAAATGATCATGTCCATAGATAGTTTTTTTTCAACTACCATTAACATGCAAAAACTAAAAACATTAGCTTTGATACTAGATACGCCTACGGTTTGTCTCAGAAAAAATGTAATAAATAGACATGGGGTAAAAGTAATCGGGTGAACAACGGATATAGTCGGTGTTAGGGTTGAGTGAGTTAAAGCATGGGGCCTACCAACGTAAACATATTTGCAGGTTTGATAACCCAGATTGTTATGGGCTCATTTTTGTATTGGACACACTCTCAAACCAACTCAAACGAAAATAATATTGTCTATTTTAAGAAAAAAATGTTAAAACGAGCCCGCAACTACGTTCGGTTATCAGAACTCTGCTAATATAAGCACGTCAATGAGGCCCGAAGGTTGTGGTCTTGTGGTATGACACTCTTTTTTTCGGACCCGACGGTCCTGAGTTCGAGCCTCACTGGGCGCATAGTTGAGTCCTTGGAAAAGGCTCTCTACTCACATTCTCTCATCGTACTCAGGTGTAAAAGGTGTACCAGGCCGTTAACAGCGCTGTCTCTGTCCGAAAAAAATTACAATGTCGCGTTACAGGCGTCATGTTTCGTCCTAAATGTTAAATGTTGCCGTTGGACAGGGACCCTTTGTAGAGCGCATTGAGGCACATGTAGGGGATATTGCCCTGTATAAAGAGCTCAATTAAGTTTGTGTTCTTTTTATTATTGACCCTTTGGGTCATGTGTGTTGGTAAGTTTGTAGGACTAGGGGAAGGGACAATATCATATTAGTGACCCGTCGCCTCAAAACGGTATTAAGTCGGGATGATCAAAGTGCTGACAATAGAATCTATAACTAAGAACATCAGACATGGGTTGAGTCCATGTATGGATTATTGAAGAAAAAATATAGAATTTTATAGTGCTGAAAACCGAAATTTCATTTTCTTGACCAGTTAAGCTTAAAATTGAACTTTCAGCATCTTGTTCATCCTGACATAATACCGTTTTGAGACGTTAGGTCACATTTGCGAGATGTCCGAATGGATTGGCATTGTACCTCTGGCCCGAAGTACCAAGTTCGACCAATGTTATTGGAATCTCTTTTGTTTTGTTTTTAGCAAGAAATGTTGCCCCCCCCCCCCCATTGCTTACGTTGAGGCGCTGAACTGTGGCTGACGCCTAAGTTGTCACTGTATTTTGTTAAGATCAACTCTAAAGAATAATGTACCCTTAGGATGAATTAAATAACTACATTTGTTCGTTTTAGCTTAACACACACACACACACACACCCGCGCGCGCGCACGCAAATATATATATATATATATATATATATATATATATATATATATATATATATATATATATATATATATATATATATACATATATTATTTGAGAGAGAGGGAGAGGCAGACAGACAGACAGACAGACAGACTGAGGAAGTAGTTGAAGGACAGATAACCCTTAGATATCTGACAAATTGAGCTGTCAGTTCGTTAGAAGCTATATCGTATTTTTCTTCCTTAACAATATCATATTTATGAGTGAAAAAAAAACAATTTATCATCAACAGTTTCAATTCCTTTCCTGGAAAAACAAAATACATGACAATGGGCAAATTGACCTGACGTGGCTAATTTCTTAACTCGAAAGAAAAATTGAAGACAAGAACGTCAAAACAAATTGCACACAACAATTGGGAATGAGATTAGCGGAAGAGTAGCGTCCCTTGATTGGACGTCACCTTACAGAGAAAACGTCAAAATGGTTTTGCGCACGCGTCTCTCTCGTCCTCGCTTTCGGTGAAGTGTCTCATGCCGCTTTCACCGGAAGCGAGGACGAGAGACGCATGCGCACAACCAACTTGACGTTCTCTCTCTAATAACTTTTCCGCCGGTGACGTCCATTCATTGGACGCTACTCTTCCGCTAATCTCATTCCCTATAGAAACATTTCATTGCTATATGTTTCCTTGTTTGTTTGTT
>NC_088366.1:61230659-61240659 GCF_034508935.2 Berghia stephanieae | reverse complement strand
TTTAAATAATCACGAGCCGTTACCAGTAGTATTATGCATAGAATTATCCCATAAGTTTACTAGAAGTCAATTCAACTTTTTCAGAATATAAGTTATATCAGAGTTGCACAGAAATCGTAAGTCTTGGATGGCAATTTGTCTCGGAGAAGAAAACTCTGAAATATACCGCCATTGCATTGTGGACAAATTTTCGATGACTGAAGGCAAAGAAAGCGCAGCCTAATGGAATAACAGGCAGAAGCCTGAGTCTTTGGGACGAAAGGCGCAAATAGCCCGGACAGAGGTAGATCTAGCTGCCGAACACGAAAACTGCAAAGGAATCTACCCCAATTCACTCATGAACGAAGAAGACGATAAGATGTCATATGATCTCGTATACCACGTCCTATGGCAATGCTTGTATATGCTTTATTTGACGAAACTGATATATTGTTTAATAAAATAAAGATAAAAACTTACTCTTTTGACAAGCGTCACTGTATCACTCCGCCACCGGAAGTGATAAATATAGAACACGATCAGATTTCCCACAATGCCGAACAGCATCATTATAGGGATAAAGATGAGTTCCGCTCCGTGCCATGTGAAGAGGTCTCCGTGTGACCATGTGTAGTTGGTTGGGGTTAAAGGTGAAGGTGATTCCGATGTCGATTTTGATGTCACGTCTAGCATTGCAGTGACAGGGTCTCCTGATGACGTCATGACTTTTTGTGTGGAATGAAACACAACGACTTATTGGGAAAAAAACTTGATTTATCTGGAAAAATAAACAGAAATGATTAAATGATCATTTGTGAAGGCCAAATTTAACAAAATTAATATGACTGATGACAAATCGATATGATTGATAAATAGGCGATATGATTAAATAATGATCGATATGATTGATAAGAGGAATCTATTTCAAGTTGTGTCAGTCCATTTGTCATTTCCTGACGTTTTCCTCCTTACTTTCTGGCAGTGGTGGTCACAGTATGCCATTTTAACCGTATTCTGGAAAGATACGTAAATTAAAATATGGCCAGAAATCTCGTCCTTCAAATATCGATCGTTTTAGATGACCCTCATCTTGGCCAAAACTTTCAAGCCTGGACTTTAAGGAAGACTTCGTAAGGTCCCAGGATTGAGAGTTTTTGCCAAGATGAGGGTCATTTAACCTCTTCTTACCAACCATAGGAAAATCATCATATTCGTTACGATACAACCAACATTATTCTTTTTCAAATTTCTCTTGTACCTCATAAAATTTAAAGACAATGAACAGTGGGTTGTAGGGCATGTTTTGCTAAAGAAATTACTTATCGCAAGAACTTCAGAACTGCTATTGTGTTTGAGTGGTAAAAATATATTTTTGGGTTAGGTGGGTGTGAAGATTTGGGGAAAATCCTGAAAATGGCTGGTAAGGAGGAGAGGGTTAAATCGATAGATATTTGAACGTCGAGTTTTCTGGCCAAATGTTTTTAAACGTGTCTGTCCAGAGCACGGTGATTCCTGTCCCTTATGGCACATGACAAGGTGGTGTGAAAGGTTAGGTTAGGATAAATTTGGTTTTCAGAGAGAAAAAAGTCTGTGTGCAGCATGGTTTTATAATATAGATAGAATGAAGTTGACATCACTCGGATCATTGTTCTTGTTTTTTTTTTTGCCATCGACGTTTATGAGTAATTCTCACTTAACTGTGTTATCCAGACAATAAAAGTTCATGGTTATACATAGTTTTGTGTGTTGGTCCGCTATACTTCCGGATGGCAATGTTGTGAACTCCTTAGCTAACGCATACTATCTATACAAGTAGGATTTATATTCTTTTTATTTTTCTCATGTAAAAAGGTATAGATAGTTCGAAGATGACGTCACTCATGCCTTTGTTATTGTTTTTTGCCATCCGCGTTTATTAATATGTGTCACTAAACTGTATTAACCAGACTATAAACCTTCAAGGTTACACACAGATTTGTGTGTTGGCCAGTTTTACTTCCGGATAGCGATGTTGTGAACTTCTTAGCCAAGTGTATACTATCTATACTACTGAATTGTTAGATTGAGAAAAAGTAAAATGATTATTTTTTGGTATTGTCTTAAGTTTCGGATAGTTCAGTAGGCTTAGAAAATATAGATAGTATGAGCTTGGCTAAGAAGCTCACAACATTGTCATCCGGAAGTATAACGGACCAACACGCAAAACTGTGTGTATCCATAAACGTTTATAGTCGGGTTAATACAGTTCAGTGAGCATTACTCATAAACGCGGATGGCAAAAAACAATAACAAAGACCTGAGTGACGTCATCTTCGAACTATCTATAGGTATATTACAGATGCTGCTTCTCCAACTATAATCATGTAGACCCCTGCCTGCACGTTTCACCCCCAAATCTAAATTGTGCGGCTATGTGGTCCAGTGGTATGACACTAGCTTTCGGATCGGAAGGTCCTGGGTTCGAGCCTCGCTCGGCGCATAGCTGAGTCCTTGGAAAAGGCTCTTTACTCACATTCTCTCACCGTACTCAGGTGCAAAATGGGAACCTGGTCGTTAACAGTGTTGTCTTTGTCGGAAAAATTGTAATATCGCATAACAGGAGTCATGTCCCGTCCTGCATGTTAAATGTTGTTGACCAGGGACCCCTTGTAAAGCGCATTGAGCACATTTAGTGGATTTTGCGCTATATAACGCTCAATTTTTAAAAAATTGTTTTTTTTTTTAAAGTATAATTCTCAACTGTTTGATTGAGAAAAAGTAAAATTATTTTTATTTTTCTTGGTATTGTCTTAAGATCGAATAGTTAAGTACGCTTAGGCATAATATTACAGAGGCTGCTTCTCCAACTATAATCATGTAGACCCCTGCCTGTAGACGTTTCACCCCCAAATCTAAATTCAGGGGGATTGGATTTAACATTCATTGTAATTATTTCCGCCGGGTGTTTTGGGTGAAAGACAAAAACGCTGAAATTGTTATCGATTTTGTCTGGAGATCCGAGATTCGATGTTGAAAAATGTTTTTCCCTGAGACAATTGGATTCAGTAGTCTGATGTCACGCCGCCAGGCAACGGCGGCCATCTTGGTTCTAAACAAAGAAAATCATTACTTTTTATTCTTCATGCTGGCTAGAACTTTTCATATGCCTTGTGATCAGAATGTGTAAAAGTCAAAACATGATCAAATTTATGTGTTTTTTTTTCCTCTGGGTACGCTTTTATGCTCGCCGGAGAAATATTTCATACGGGCGTCCGCCATTGTTCCAATAGTTTAGAGCCAGTGTTACTAAGTTACCATGCGTCATTAGGAAGGAAGTGACGTTACGACTGTTGAAGAGTATTATCTTTCAAAAACCACTACAAAATACAAATACTTGTCTCTGCGACTAATATTTATTTTATTTATTCTTTGATTTGTTTTTTTCCAGGTTTTATGTTATCCGTCTTTTTTTTTTAATTTGCTTTTTGAACATTTTCTTTTTTTGGGTGACCCTGTTGACCGTGCCAAGGATATTGCAACTGAGTCAAGCGATGTTGAGCCTGGTTAGTGATAGTTTGGATGCATGTTAATAAATGAGCTTTTTATATAGCGCAATATCCACTCAATGTGTTCAAAGCGCTTTACAAGGTGTCCCTGACCAACAGCAACACGTAACATGTATAACGAAACATGACGCCATTTAGGCGATATTTCAATTATTTCGGACAGAGACAGCGCTGTTAACGGCCAGGTACTAACTTTACACCTGAGTACGATGAGAGAATGTGAGTGAAGTGAAGAACCTGTTCCAAGGACTCAACTACGCGCTAGCGAGGCTCGAACCCGAGACCTTTCGGTCCGATAGCGAGTGTCATACCACGAAGACCACATAGCCACACAATGTTAATGATCACAATAGCTTTGGCCTCTGTTTTTGAGTAAGGCCCTTTACATCCATTGTCAAACTCGACTGAGTACCTGGTTACAGGCAGTGATGGATATTGTACTCGTGCTAAAGATGAGACTTGTTCTTACTAGAAATGAAATTCGGTTTCGTGTGGCCTACTGGGAGAATAAAAAATGAAACATTATGAAGCTCTTTGAAAATTTGGATGACCGAGTAAAATGCTCTATAAAATGTGACCCCTCGTCTCAAAACGGTATTATGTCGGGATGGACCAGGTGCTAAAAAGTCAAATTATAGTTAAACTGGTCAAAAATATGAAACGTTGGTATTTTGCACAGCAAAATATGATATTCCTTCTCCTCTATATATAAACTCAACGTAAGCATGATATTTCTGGCTACAAATTCCATTTTCAGCATCTTAATCATCCCGACTTAATTCCGTTTTGAGACGAGAGGTCACAAATGTTAATTTTTATATTTTAATATGATAGCAGCAGCCATTTGTTTATTTACTTTAAGAAATGTAATAATAATCGTCAACAATAGATATAATCGCAGGATTTTCGTTTTGTTTTATCGTTAATGTCTGTGTTGACATAGATTATTCATTTTCTCATTTCCTCCTTACATGTGATGCACATGGCATTTTCATTCTTTCCTTGTTGTAGTTGTTTTGAAGAAAAGAATGGACCAGTGAAAACGTTTGATTGACCTTTTATAACAATAGGATAATAACAATCACAACAACAGCCTAATAATGATAATAATAATAATAATAATAATAATAATAATAATAATAATAATAATAATAATAATAATAATAATAATAATAATAATAATAATAATAACAATAATAATAACAATAGTAATAATGATAATAATAATATAATAATAATAATAATAATAATAATAATAATAATAATAATAATAATAATAATAATAAAAGAGAGAAGAAGAAGAAGAAGAAGAAGAAGAAGAAGAAGAAGAAGAAGAAGAAGAAGAAGAAGAAGAAGAAGAAGAAGAAGAAGAAGAAGAAGAAGAAGAAGAACAACAACAACAACAACAACAACAACAACAACAACAACAACAAATTAAATGGTCTCGATGAAAGTGCTCTCGGGTCAATATAATTCCCGATGTCGGTCAAATATCGTATTATATCACCTCCACCATACACATACATTAACAGGAGCGCCAAGTGTCGACAATCCCCGTTTTTCTATGAATGAGTCCCCCGAGATGTTATCAGTGAGTGATTCGGATAATTCCATCCCTCGCAGGTAAGGAGGGATAAGATCAGATGCGGGATAAGAGAATGTTTTTATGCTATGCATGTTTATGTGGATGTGCGTGTGGAGACTTTTTTAAAAGATGAGATATAGACAGATGATTGAGGAATCGTTATTGATTTAATATTTGAAGGAAGTCTTCTTTTTGTGCTCTATGTCTTTACATTGCGACACCGTAATTGTGTAAATTGTGCTTTAGTGAATATATATAACGGTGATGGTGATGATGATGATGATGATGATGATGATGATGATGATGATGATGATGATGATGATGATGATGATGATGATTTAACAATTTTAGCGATGATTGCACACAGAAAGAATCTTGTATCTATCTAACAAACAACAAAGCATAACCGAAATTTTTGCCTTCACCTAGGCGGAAGTGTCAATGTTTTATCACGATATATACACGTACATGACACGAGCTAATCTCTGCATTTTGCAATAGATGATATAGAATTTCTCCTTCCTATCATTAAGATTTACCTCTGACCTTATCTTTCGTTCCCTAACATAACGCATGTTTGTCATTTTGGCAAGAATAATAGTGTTCCTTCTAATATAATGAAATTGATCTGTCTGGCCTACATTTCGTCACGCACGTTTGGAACACACATATACCTTTAAATAAATGTCAGATTGAAGAAATTTGGATTGTGGGGGGGGGGGTGTCATCGAGGGGGGAGGGGGGTGGCGTCGAGGAAGGGGGGGGGGGTGGCGTCCCGATAGCTCACTTGGTAGACCACTCGCTTTACAAGCAAAGAGGCAGAGATCGAACCCGGGTGATGTCGAGGTCATGTATCTGACACGTCTGTCTAACCAAAAAAGTGATTGGGTATCTGGATCTGTTCGATATGGTAGTAAGTACCTTGAGATAGACTAGCGTCCAATACAAAAGGTGGAGGAAAAAAATCCTATTGTTTCGCTCAGGTTGTAGAAACTGGGATAACATTCGGCTCCATAGGTCTAATGGGTCTGAACGACTACTGAGGGTCAATTTGACTTTTCATCGGAAGTTTGAAAAATGTTTTTTAAATTTAAAAAAAAAGAGTTTTGTACTGAGTGGTCGCATTGTTTCGTCAGTTCGTGCGGCTATGTGGTCTTGTGGTATGACTCTCGTTTTCGGATCGGAAGGTCCTGGGTTCGAGCCTCGCTCGGCGCATCGTTGAGTCCTTGGATAACGCTCTTTACTCACATTCTCTCACCGTACTCAGGTGTAAAATGAGTACCTAGCCGTTAACAGCGTTTTCTCTGTCCGAAAAAAAAAAAGTAATATCGCCTAACAGGTGTTGCTGTTGGCCAGGGACCCCTTGTAAAGCACTTTGAGTATGTTTAGTGGATATTGCGCTCTATAAAAGCTCATTTTTTTAACCCACCAACTGCTCCAAAATAGCAAAAAAGCGGAAATTTAAAGACCACAACAAACGACTCTAAGGAATGTAGATAGACAGAAAGACGAAACCGTGACCTTTTAATATAGAGGTCATGATAAGAGATAGATGTGTCACACTAAATGGCTCCCGCACTTATGAGTATCAATAACTTGAGCTATTATAACAAGCTCTCTACAAAACGACTTTATGTTCTTATTAATTTAACAAAGATCATTCTTCAAAGTTTGTGATGTACAAAAAAAAAACAATCTGAATAAGAAAAAATGTATAATATTGTGTCGTAACAAATGTGACGATTTTGCTGCAGGTGGTAAGAATAAGGTTAAGAAGAAGGGATTGAGAGAGAGAGAGAGAGAGAGAGAGAGAGAGAGAGAGAGAGAGAGAGAGAGAGAGAGAGAGAGAGAGAGAGAGGGAGAGAGGGGGGGGGGGGGAGAGAGGAGGAGGATGGTTGGGGGGTGGGGGGGGGGGTGATCATCAAACGTAAAAATCTGACACGGGGTCAAAGTTGAACAGAGGTCGTTGTCATGCCAATCAAATATCAACTGACTGATTTCCCAGCTGGATAACAACTTAAGTCCAGGATGTTTATTATCGAAGTTGCCAAAAGCAAATCTAATCTTATGGTTTAGGGTCAAAATTGTTCCGTACAGCCCCTGTTATATTTTTATTGCCAACGAGCACAGAATTATTGGTAAATCTAAAATTTATAAAATTATTTTTTATAGATTGATATATCTACGGCAAACTTCCAAACCTTTCTTTAAATTAAAGGTTATCATATCAAGCCATAGAACAGTGGATATTTAAATTAGACGCATACCATCGATAGTAACACCTGTGTAGTTCGCTATGTTTACCAATTACTGCTACTTTTTACATTATGACGACTGTCCGAGAATAGGCGTGGTTATCTAAGTGTCTCTATTGTAACGGGAGACAAACTGGAAATGAACGGTGGATATTAAAGACATAGTTAGCAGGATTCCAAACACACGCAAATGTCACCCTTTCGACACTCAATGTTGTCCGTTTAGATTTTTTTTTACTTTGTTAGAATCCGTTTCCTTATAGATAGTATGCAGATGACGTCACTCAGGCCTTTGTTATTGTTTTTGCCATCCGCGTTTGTGAGTTGTTCTCACTAAACTGTATTAACAAGACTATAAAAGTTCATGGTTACACAGAGTTTGTGTGTTGGTCCGTTATACTTCCGGATGGCAATGTTGTGAACTCCTTGGCCAAGCGCATTCTATCTATAATGACTACTTATATGAGATTAGATAGACTTTATACTTTAAGAACACCCCCATTAGTATATTATATAGATTACAGGATGTTTATCTGTACCCGAGGAGGGAAAAAACGTTTTCAGAACTTGGCATATATTAGATAGATAGAGAGAGAGAGAGAGAGAGAGAGAGAGAGAGATAGAGAGAGAGAAGAGAGAGAGAGAAAAGAGAGAGAGACAGAGAGAGAGAGAGAGAGAGAGAGAGAGAGAGATAGAGAGAGAGAGAGAAAGTGAGAGAAAAAAAATTAAAGAGAGAGAGAGAGATAAAGAGAAAGAAAGAAAGAGAGAGAGAGAGAGAGAGAGAGAGAGAGAGAGAGAGAGAGTGTGATATACATTTTAATACATAGCCATAGGGCATCTAACCCAGTGTTTATCAAAATGTACAAGTGGAAAAATCATTCCTCATAAATAATAAAATATAATGATGACTGTACTAATCTACAGGGGGGGTGAGACGGCCAAATTGATAAGGCTTACATTTCCACCCGGAGGACAAGGGTTCGTGCCTCTTAGCATCTTGTGCTTTCCTTGTCCAAATAACGTAACCCATATTCTACACTGTGCGGCGCTAATTGGATTCAATAGTCTGATGTCACGTCGCCCACCAACGGTGAGCAGCGTGGTTCTAAACAAAGAAAATCGGTACTTTTTATTCTTCATGCTGGCCTAGAACTTTTCATATGTCTTGTGATCAGAATGTATAAAAGTCAAAACATGATCATATTTATAATGATTTCTCCTCTGGACACACTTTTATGCTCGTTTGGAGAAATATTTCATAAGGGCGACCGCCATTGTTCCGATAGTTTAGAGCCAATAATTAAGTTACTATGCGTCATTACGAGGGAAGTGACGTCATGACTGTTGAAGCCTATTGGGCGCTATTCTTCAGCTGCTGTAATCTGCCTGCGTAATCTCGGTCTTTCCCAGAGATAGACCTTATCAACAAGGTGGATAATAAAAAAAGGAAATGTTATCTATTAATTCATTTTAAAACTTAATTTTATCTCTTTAGCTTTAAAAAAAAAATAAATTTAGACTTAAAATTAACCTTTACTTTGTCAAATAATAAAAACCCACTGATAAAACCTGATATTGCTGTCTCACCGCTCATCTACTTCCCTGTACTCGAACCGCTTGATTCCTAAGTCAAATTTTTCACGACATGCTTTCGCACATTCTGCTCCCTCTGTGTGAAATGCCCTTTCAGCGGACACCAAACACCGTTAATTCCATGTCCTCCTTTAAAGCCTCTTCGCACATTCTGCTCCCTCTGTGTGAAATGGCCTTTCAGCGGACACCAAACACCGTTAATTCCATGTCCTCCTTTAAAGTCTCTTTGAAGACAAGAGTACTTCCTTTCAGTTTTCTGTGAGTGATTTTATTGATTTTATTGAATGATATCTAAGATCGCATGTGCATATAATTATTTATATGTATATATATGATATGAATGGATTCACTCACTTATATGGCCGAACACACATGTTTCTGTGGCTTCTATCCACGTCTACAGTCGGTTACTATTATATCTAGATAGATGTGGATAGATGTGGATCGAAGCTACAGAAACATGTGTTTCGACCATATAAGTGAGTGAATCCATTCATATTTTATATATTATATTAGCTCTAACCAACGTTATCGAGCACTCTCGTACATACAAGTACCCACCAACACTCATATATATATATATATATATATATTATATTATATATATATATATATATTATATATATATATATATATATATATGTCTTTGTATAAGCGCTTCCGAGCACTTTTGGTGGAAAGGGGCGCTATAGAAATAACGCATTATTTATTTATTTATCTATTTATTTATTTTTATCTTCAGAAAAATAGGCTTACTTTATTGAGCAGATAAATTATCCAAGCGTGTCGCAGCGCCGTTGAACTTCTCAAAGAATGATGTCACTCACCAAGAAACCGATTAATTATGAATTAATAAATTTAAAAAACAGTGCATGTTATTAATATATATTCCAATGCAACACAGACTGGCGCAATAGAATATATAGTGATAGATCCTTGTTTCACAAATATAATATTATAATAACAATATGCAGATATAACGTGGAGTTTATCGGGACGCTAACCGCAAATTAGGAGTCGGATATCTAAGCGAGACATTCGTT
>NC_088366.1:61223159-61225659 GCF_034508935.2 Berghia stephanieae | reverse complement strand
CAATTAAATTGTGTAAAAAGGAAAAGAAGAATTTATTTACTACGATTTTGTTTCGAATGGTTTAAAGTCCAAAAAAATATGACCCATCGTCTCAAAACGGTATTAAGTCGGGATTAACCAGATGCTGAAAATTGAGTTTATTGACACAAATAAGAAGCTTGGAGCTGATTCCGCTTCGCTATGGTGGAGAATAGATACTATTTCTTGCATCGAAAACGACTCTAATGTCGTATTTCTCATCATTTCATGTCTAAATCCACTTTTCTGAGTCTTAGCCATCCCGAAATAATACCGCTTTGAGGCAGTGGGTCACAAATGATCATTAAAAAGCAAATCATTTTCTTAAAATACCTTCCTCTAAAAATTCAGTTTATTGTCTTTTTTTTCTTGTTACTTTCAAATCGATATAAAAAAATACTTGAGTATTTATAAAGAACAAAATCTGCTTTGCAGGGGTATATCAGATATTGTATATTAGGAGTGTTCTGTTGATGTGCGCGATCGTGGATCTACATGTATTAACTTGAGCTTTAATAATCACTAAACGTGCTCAAAGCGCTCTACAAGGGGTCCCTGACCAACAGCAACACGAGACATGGCGCCTGTTAGGCGATATTACAATTTTTGGGACACAGACAACGCTGTTAGCGGCCAGGTACTCATTTTACACCTGAGTACGGTGAGAGAATGTGAGTAAAGAGCCTTTACCAAGGACTCAACTATGCGCCGAGCGAGGCTCGAACCCATGACCTTCCGAATGAAAGCGAGTGTCATACCACTAGACCATATACAAAATGCGCAACTATACGCCTATAGACTAGAATAAGAATTGAACAAGTGCGTATGAAAAGGTGCCAGACAAAGCAAGCAAGAAAAATACAAGAAAAAAAAAAACATCCCAAAATGTCAGTCGACCTCGACTTGGGATCGAACCTCAGACCTTCTGATTACTGCTGGTAATCAGAAGGTCTGAGGATCGATCCCAAGTCGAGGTTGACTGATTTTTTTTTTTGGGGATGGTTTTTTTCTTGTATTTTTCTTTATTGCTTTGTCTGGTACTTTTCACACGCACTTGTTCAATTCTCTATCTTATACTAGTGCCTGCTCCTTAATTTCTTAATTTGTCATTAGTAATAGGGAATGATATTAGCGGAAGAGTAGCGTCCCTTGATTGGACGTCACCTTACAGAGAGAACGTCAACTTAAAGATCGTTGAGAAACTATTACTAAATGCGCGGTTTCACAGGAAGCGAGGACGAGAGATGCATGCGCGAACCATAATGACGTTCTCTCTCTAATATTAAACTTCTTCGCCGGTGACATCCAATCAAGGGACGCTACTCTTCCGCTAATCTCATTCCCTTTACCTTATTCCAATCGATACTATTTTACTAGGATTGAGAGAGGAATGCGTCGACGGTGCATGATAAAATATCTTGATATAAAAATAACTAGGAGTTAAAAACATTTATGCTGATATATGTCATTTTGTAGTACAGTTGTGTTCTTGAATTGTTATTATTATAATTATTATTATTATTATTATTATTATTATTATTATTATTATTATTATTATTATATTATTATTATTATTATTATTATTATTATATAGTAGTAGTAGTTAGTATAGTAGTAGTAGTAGTAGTAGTAGTAGTAGTAGTAGTAGTAGTAGTAGAGTAGTAGTAGTAGTAGTAGTAGTAGTAGATAGTAGTAGTAGTAGTAGTAGTAGTAGTAGTAGTAGTAGTAGTAGTATATAGTAGTGGTAGTAGTAGTAGTAGTAGTAGTAGTAGAGTAGTATTGTAGTAATAGTAGTATGTAGTAGTATTAGTAGTAGTAGTAGTAGTAGTAGTAGTAGTAGTAGCAGTATTTGTAGTAGTAGTTAGTAGTAGTAGTAGTAGTAGTAGTAGTAGTAGTATAGTAGTAGTAGTAGTAGTAGCAGTATTTGTAGTAGTAGTAGTAGTAGTAGTAGTAGTAGTAGTAGTAGTAGTAGTAGTAGTAGTAGTAGTAGTAGTTTTGGCAATAGTAGTAGTAGTACTAGCAGTTGTAGTAGAAGTAGGAGTAGGAGGAGGGGGGAGGAGGAGGAAGAGTAGTAGTAGTGGTAGTAGTAGTAGTAGTAGTAGTAGTAGTAGTAGTAGTAGTAGTAGTAGTAGTAGTAGTAGTAGTAGTAGTAGTAGTAGCCGTATTGTCACAAAAATATAGCGATATTGAGATTGGTCAGTGGCCGGATGGGGGAACAATGATTGTGGAATATTCTTGTACGTTTTGTGTCGTCCTTGGGTAAAGTTACTTAACAAATATCATTACTCCATTCAACTCTGGAGTGAATGTGTACCTGGCCATAGGCATCGATGGATGTTGTAAGAGTTTTAGTAAAAAGACGGACACCCAACAAGCGACTGGAACTGCATGAAATGAAAACGGATTTCATATGACACTGTCTTAGATGATCGTAAATTGCGCCCAGGTGAATACAAGTTATGATGATCTTGAGTGAAAATGG
>NC_088366.1:61215659-61218159 GCF_034508935.2 Berghia stephanieae | reverse complement strand
TTAAAATAATTTTCAATGCAATTTGTGACCATTTGTGTCATTTGTGTATTATTTCATATGCCAAAAAAATGAGAGGAATTTTAGAGTTGAATTGACAAGGAATTAGAAAAATAAGTTTTTAACCTTTAAAGAAATTATATTCATTTCTAAAAAAAGACATATATATTTTTCTATGAATTCACGTTTTTCTTTTGTTCTGTGTAGTATTTGGGGGGGGGGGGTGTTTTTTATTTGGGGGGGGGGGGGAGGGTTGTTGTTTTTTTTGTTTTTTTTTTGGGGGGGGGGGGGGGTTGTTGTTTTTTGGGTTTTTTTCATCAAAAATTTCTGGACAGAATATGGATTTGAGAACGGTGGTCCAGATATTCCAGCCATCGTCTTTATCTGGTATGACGCCTTGTGGTTGCGCAGCGTATTTATCACGGTGGATCTTTGAAGTGTGCAGTATCAACTCTTTATCTTTTATGATAGTCAAATGATGTTTTCTGTTATAATAATACTACAGCCACCACCTCCACCGGTGATCCAGATAGCTCAGTTGGTAGAACACTCGCTTCAAACACATAGAGACCAAGCAAGATCAATCCCGAGTAAAGTTTGAGATTTTTCGGAACCCTTGCTTCAAATTGTAAAATCCTTTTGTAAGAATGTAGTTGGATAGATAATAAAAACGATGAAGTGAGAGAAAATAAATGAAAATCAGTCAGACACGATATTTTACCTTTGTTCGCTCTTATCTCAAAACTATATAATAATACCACAATATAGATGTGCCTAAAATTAGCTCGTGCGACATCCGACTGATTTTGCTATTATATTATGTTTATAAAAATGTGTGAATATTCATATATCTTCTTCTTCTTCAAGTACCAAGTCTGTGCCAGACATCGGTGATCATGGTACGCCATTCATCTCTCTGATCAGATAACCTCAGAAAACTAATATTCTCTTCCCTTTCTTTGTCACCCAGCTGTTCAAACTATTCAAACATGTTTTTCTTGGTCTACCTTTACTCTTTTTACCTTCTCTCTTTCCTGTGAAAGCAAGATGTTCAATACATTTATGTCGATTTAGGTGCCCTAAAAATTGCATTTGTCTTTTTCTTATTGTACGAATTAGTGACCTTTTAGTTTCAGCTTGCTCTAATACTTCTTCATTAGTTTTCTTCTCTGTCCATGGGATTCTTAACATCCTTCTGAGAAACCACATTTTTACTGCTTCCAGTTTCTTTCTAATGTCGTCTGTAATTGTCCAACTTATATATATATATATATATATATATATATATATATATATATATATATATATATATATATATATATATAATTTTGAAAATGCTCTATACAATTGTCATCTATCATTATTGTTATTAGAATTACTAAGATAGAAAACAAACCAAAATAGATATTTTTTTAAAACAATGCAAAACCACTAAAATACTCTGGCTTCCCATTTAATTGTGGCTTTTTTATGTGCCAGATAAACGATTGGGATAATGAAAGGATAAGACAAAAACAAGGAGATCAATTTCCGGTTCGAGAACGGCATAGATCTATTAATTGGTAGTGAAGGAAAAGTAGGAAGAACCGGAGGATGATGACTATTAATGATACTGGTGGTGATGATGATGATGATGATGATGATGATGATGATGATGATGATGATGATGATGATGATGATATCTAAGACTTTCCATTTAATTTTGGCTTTTTTATATGCCAGGTAAAGGACTGGGATAATGAAATGATAAGACAAAAACAAGGACATCAATTTCCGGTTCGAGAATGGCATAGATCTATCTATTAATTGGTTGGGGGGTGGGGGGGGTGGGGGCTAAGCTTGTGATTCATTCTGATGGTTTGAAAGAAAGGAGAAAGAGAGGTGGGTGATGAAAATGATGATGATGATGATGAGGAGGAGGAGGAGGAGGAGGAGAGGGTGGTGGTGGTGGTCGTATGCCTCTGCCATCGCTGTGGTAAACAGTTCAAGATGGACAATGTTAGGAAGACTTGCAACTTTGACTCAGCGCGATAAGGCCTTCTTTGCAAGCTCAACGAACTGAAAATAAGACTGGTGCTTGAGTTGTCAGGTGTATATCCAGACCCCAATCTTATTGAGCATCTCTGACATATCCTAATAAGACCTACAATGGAACAACAGTGCCTAGCAGCTAGGAATGCTTACGAATCTTTAGAACATTGTTAAAGCAGGTTGGAATGCGTCACAGCATTGACATATATCCCCTTGATAAACTCTATGGGGAGACTACAGTATGTGAGACGGACGTATAAGATACTGTTGGTTACAGGTAGAGTTATTTGCATGGTATTAACCAAGAAAGAACAGTATCTCAAAATATTACGCAACATATTACGTCAATGAAATCGCCGACTAACAGTAACAGAAAAACGCAATTTATCATTAGCTATTATTTAATGTTAGATGCCTTCCACTATGTAATAGAATTAAAGAGTTATGAATGTAAAAACTAAATGTGTCGATT
>NC_088366.1:61209410-61215560 GCF_034508935.2 Berghia stephanieae | reverse complement strand
CAACAACTGAAAGCAGCTCGGAAAACAGGTGCAGGGGGAATAGAAGACACAACAAGTGACCGCCTGACCACTATGAGAAGTCAAAAGTCCTCATTCAGAATGAAGCTTTTGACTTTGACTCTAATTTTATAAAATAAGATAAGATAAGAGGAATTTTATCTATCAATTTGTGGAACTTTACATTGGGTGTTGCCATAGACTAATGCATTTCTGAAAATAATAAAGCGAATAAATAATAAGAAGGAAATACAATGACATTGAGGTAAACCAACAAAAAGTTTAACAAAACTAAAAACACATTAAAAAAAAAACAAACAAAAAAACCCCAGCAAAATACAAGCAATCAATGTCTGAGACCTCCCAAACTCTCTCTCTCTCTCTCTCTCTCTCTCTCTCTCTCTCTCTCTCTCTCTCTTATTTATTCCCTCTTTCACACACACACACACACACACACAGACAGACAGACAGACAGACAAACAAACGTATCTTCTTCTCTCGTATCACCCTAATTCCGTAAATTTTTATTCTCGTAAGTATCACGAACACCCCGCCCTGATACCGTATAAAGGCGATTAGTCACATTTAATATAAACTGGTAAGTGGTATGAAAACATCATCAAATAATATAATCAAATCCACAACGAAGGCATACATTGAAGTAGCAAAATGTGAAAAGTCAGATTACTCGATAAAGTAAATTATACTATCATCCCTCGATATAGATATTATGCGCTTGGCTAAGAAGCTCATAACATTGCCATCCGGAAGTATAACGGACCAACACACAAAACTGTGTGTATCCATGAACGTTTATAGTCGGGTTAATACAGTTCAGTGAGCATTACTCATAAACGCGGATGGCAAAAAACAATAACAAAGACCTGAGTGACGTCATCTGCATACTATCTATAACCAACAAAAATAAGTGGTAAACATTTAATTTCCTTTCCCGCAGTGAGTTATCGTAAATATACGATGTACGGTCGGTTATCTCTTCGGTGCACTCTGATGATTAACCCTCTCCTTACCAACTACAGGAAAATCGTCACATTCGTTACGATACAACCAACATTTTTCTTATTCAAATTTCTTTTGTACATCATAAAATTTAAAGAAAATGAACAGTAGGTTGTAGGGCATGTTTTGCTAAAGAATCTATATATCGCAAGAATTTTACTGCTATTGTGTCTGAATGATTAAAAAAAAAAATATTTTTGTGTTAGTTGGATGTGAAGTTTTAGGGAAAATCCTGAAAATGGCTGGTAAGGAGAGGGTTAAAATCAAATTCTTAGTGAGTTATCGCTTTGCTATTGAGTTATAGGATTAGAAAAATATGTGATTAGGCTACAATGTTGCGATGCAAATATTTTTTCAAATGCATAAAGATGAATAGAGGTCTTCGGGAATGAGATTAGCGGAAGAGTAGCGTCCCTTGGAAGCGAGGACGAGAGACGCATGCGCACAACCAACATGACGTTCTCTCTCTAATAACTTTTCCGCCGGTGACGTCACAGACTATGGGTGACGTCCAATCAAGGGACGCTACTCTTCCGCTAATCTCATTCCCTATTGAACTCAGCTATAAAAAAATTGTTAGTTCTCTCTATTATGATGTGATCCCACAGTTTGTTTGTTTGTTTGTTTGTTTTCTGCTTTTTTTTTTTTTAAATCTCTCCTGTAACGTTTAAAAAGGTTACAAAAAAAAAAAAAAATAAAAACATAAATTCCTTATAAATCTCTCCTTACCACCTGCAGCAAAATCGTCACATTTGTTAGGACACAATATACATTTTTCTTATTCAGATTTATATCATGTAGATCACAAGCTGTGAAGGATGATTTTTGTTTAATTAATAATAACATAAAGTTGTTTTGTAGAGAGAATGCTTGAGTTTAAAGAATCAATTTTTATGCTGGGTAAGCCTGCCATTTTGGGAAAATACTGAACCTGATCGAAAAGGAGAGAGTTAAAAATAAAAAGAGCAAAATACCAAAAACGGAACGTTTCGGTCTCAAAACCCTTCTTCAGGCAACAACAAAAAAAATTAAAAAACATAAATTGAGACTGAAACGTTCCCTTTTTGTTATTTTGTTCTTTTTATTTTTAAGCTGTTATATTCTTCTTTTCTTGTTTATTGCTGAATTAAACAACACGGTTTTGCAATGAGAGCCTTTTGTTTTCATTCCTTTCATCTCTTCATAAAAATATCGTTTGCCAAGTCGAGCTACAAATTGGGATTTATTCAAATTAAACATCACGTATTGATTATTCTGGAGTCATTGAATTTAAGACTCCTTGTACTCTTGTTTTATGGAATTGTTGCGGGCTTGCAGTGTTGCCAGGTACCTTTGCAAATATCCCGCTAACTTTATGCCAGGAATCCGCCAAAATATGCCAACTTTATCCTACTTCACCTGCGACATTTGCCCAAAATCCGCCAAAAAATTCGCCATTTGATGTAAAACACTTTTAATCAACAATATTGTATTGTCTCAAAATAAAAATTATGTGGCGAAACGCTACTCACCTATTTACAACTGTATACACGGCTATTTCATTTTAACTCACTCAACCCTAACATCGACTTTATCCGTAGTTTACCCGGGTTACTTTTACCCCATGCCTATTTATTACATTTTTCTGAGACAAATTATAGACGTAGTATCAAAGCTAATGTTTTTAGTTTTTGCATGTTAATGGTAGTTGAATAAAACTATCTATGTACATAATCATTTTTAATACATTTATTTCCAACTTTGAAAAGTAGCAAAAATCTCCAGGATTGAGTAAGTTAAAGGCTTGTCGATTTGGGGTTGATCTTCCCCAAATTCACTGAAATATGCCCTTAAATCAGTTTTGCAATACTTACAGTATGCCCTCGTATCGTCACCTGTCATTGGTTTAATCCAGTCTTGAAGATCAGAGTGTTTTTCCAAAGATCGGTTGTACTTACGAGACATGGCACATAGAGTTTCGATTTTGTTTGAGCGGGAGTTACACTGTCGGATATTATTTTTACCTTTAAAAAAAAAAAATTGAGCTTTATATAGAGCAATATCCACTAAATGTGTTGCTTAAAGCGCTTTACAAGGGGTCCCTGGTCAACAGCAACATTTAACATGTAGGACGGGACATGACGCCAGCTAGGCGATATTACAATTTTCCGGACAAAGACAACGATGTTAGCGGCCTGGTACTCATTTTACACCTGAATACGGTGAAAGAATGTGAGTAAAGAGCCTTTTCCAAGGACTCAACTATGCGCCGAGAGCGAGGCTCGAACCCAGGACCTTCCGATCCGAAAGTGAGTGTCACGCCACTAGACCACAAAGCCGCACAATACCTCTAGGTCAACAGTACTCACAATAGATGCTCCTAAAAGTCAATTTAGGGTGGGGGGGGGGGGAGAGAAATAATTTGACTTGAGTCCTATATTTTTACATTTTTAAAAGATATTATACAAATCGTCAAAAATCCGCCATCCGCGAGGCCATTTTTCCCCGCCACGCGATGATAAAAATCCGCCAACCTGGCAACACTGCGAGCTTGTGTTTGGCGATTGAAAATAAGCCTGGATTAAAAAAAAAAAAAAAAAAAAAAAAAAAAAAAAAAAAAAAGAAAAGAAAAAAGGAAAATTTTAAAAAGCAGAAAGTTTTAAAAAATCTACTTATAATATATAGAAGAAAAAAAAAGTGGAACGGAGATTTATATTAATAATGATGGGAAATATAGGGTATAAAGATGGTCCTGCTGAAAACATAATGAAATACCACGGTGTCAGGAAGCCAAACTCGGGATCCAATTCATAGGTCACCCTCAGCCTGCCTGAGACACACACACACACACACACACACACACACACACACAGAGAGAGAGAGAGAGAGAGAGAGAGAGAGAGAGAGAGATCGGTGAACAGTCGTACTAGCAACTGATCCATCCAGCCATACTCTCTCTCTCTCTCTCTCTCTCTCTCTCTCTCTCTCTCTCTCTCTCTCTTTCTTTCTTTCTTTCTGTCTATCTATCTATCTATCTATCTATCTATCTATCTATCTATCTATCTATCTATCTATCTATCTATCTATCTATCTATCTATCTATCTATCTCAGCCAAGCGGAGTGTTTACTTTATCAATTAGATCCACAATTTGGCTTCCATGACACCGTGATATTTTTATTCTCTGTTTTCATCCGGCACTAACCTGTAGCCTATATGTGACCCCTCGTCTCAAAAACGGTATTATGTCGGGATGGACCAGGTGCTAAAAACTCAAATTATAGTTAACGCTTTCCTTACTGATTCTTTTCAGTATTTTCCCAAACGGTAGGCTTACCCGGGAGAAAAATTGCTTCCTTAATTCAAACAAGCTCTCTACAAAACAACGATATGTTCTTATTAAATAAATAGAGATCATTCTTCACAGTTTGTGACGTGCAAAATAAATCTGAATAAGAAAAATGTATATATTGTGTCATAACAAATGTGACGATTTTACTGGATGTGGTTAGAGAGTGTTAAACTGGATTATTATTATTATTATTATTATTATTATTATTATTATTATTATTATTATTATTATTATTATTATTATTATTATTATTATTATAGAAAGGATTGTACTGTTTGCTCTCTTGTTGCAAACTTGTATTTCTTCAAATGAATCACACACATCGTTTGTCTATCGATTGCTCCCAGGTCATGGAATCAAGTTTTGTTTGCATGCGTGACCAGCCATAATTAATTTTTCTTGTGTCAAAACATGCCGCCCAGTTACAGTGAGTTGTGACCCAATCAAATTCGCATTGTGAACCCTCTCGCGACAGCAGTCGCTGTAATTGAAGCGACAAAGGACGCTCGGAGACTTGATCGATTTTTGAAACATGAGGCTATTACTTTACTTCCGCGCATGCGCACTGACAAAACACCTTGTTACAGTTTGGCCAGAAATTCATTATTTCATCGCAAAAATGATCCGTAACTTGTCAAAATTTCTTAAACCATAAAAAAAAACAATTGGGACCATTTCAAATTATTGAAATATCAAGTAACCAATCAAATTGTTTACCCCGTTAGCGACAGCAGTCGCTGAAATTGAAGCAACAAAGTAGAGGCGGAGATCAGATCAATTTTTGAAACACGAGCCCGTTGTTTTGCTTCTAGGCAATTTCGATACTCAATATTTCAATTTTACTCACATTATCTCACCTTACTCAGGTGTAAAATGAGTACATGGCCGTTAACAGCGTTGTCTCTGTCCGAAAAAAAATTTATATCGCCTATTAGGCATCATTTCCTGCCCTACATGTTAACTGTTGCTGTTGAACAGGGATCCCTTGTAAAGCGCTATGCGAACGTTTAGTAGATCTTGCTCTGTATAAAAGCTCATTGTTTTATGAAGACAGACAATGTTTGATATTTCGGATTTTCCCTGTGTCAACAAAACACGATGAATGAGAAACTGAAGACGAACCAGGGAAGAGAGAATTGCATTTTTAATTAAGGCAAATAATAATCTTATTATTATTATTGTTTCTTTATTTCTTATTATGCAGAAATCATGCAAATACTTGCCCAATAGATAACTATTGATCCAAGTATTTGCATGGTTTCTTCAGAATAATTCATAATGCAAATGCTGCTTCTTGAAGGTCGAAGAAATGTGACCCCTCGTCTCAAAACGGTATTACGTCGAGATGGACCAGGTGCTAAAAAGTCAAATTATAGTTAAACTGGTCAAAAATATGAAACGTTGGTATTTAGCACAGTAAAATATGATATTCCTTCTCCTCTATAAACCATATACACTCAACGTAAGCATGATATTTCTGGCTATAAATTCCATTTTCAGCATCTTAATCATCCCGACTTAATACCGTTTTGAGACGAGAGGTCACAAATAAACAAACAATGATAATAATAAAATGATTATTTTATTTATTTTCCACCCTTGGAATGGAAAGTATTATTGACACAAAAACTCAACAACCTGTGTGGCTGCCATCAATAGGATTCAATAGTCTGATGTCACGTCCGCCCAGCAACAAGCAGCTTGGTTCTAAACAAAGAAAATGTACTTTTTATTTTTCATCCTGGCTAGGACTTTTTCACATGTCATTTGATCAGAATGAATAAAAGCCAAAACAAGATCAGA
>NC_088366.1:61202336-61209313 GCF_034508935.2 Berghia stephanieae | reverse complement strand
GTCAGCCGTAGTGCAGCGTCGCAAATTGAGCTAGGGTGGAATGACTTGCTCAAGGCCAAACAGCGCAGCAGCGGGTGATCTAACTCGGTACTTTTCAGGTACGAATCAAAGACCGTACCGCTGAGCCACGCTGCTATACAAAATTATCAAAATGTGTTTTAACTAAACACGGCAAAATTTCTCTCCTTGAATTAGTTTCATTCTAGACTCCAGACAGGCTGTTGTTGTGTGTTTTCTGCAGATAATTTTTATAATGTTGTGAATTTTTTTTCAGAAGAAGAACGGTTCCCAATCCTCACAAGACACCAACGTCTGCTAATGTCGGGATGAGATAAGGACGATGTGGAATTTGTTTGTTTGGATCTAGATATTCTTTTTTCATTTATTTATTTATTTATTTCGCTTATTTGTGACCCTTCGTCTCGAAACGGTACTATGTCGGAATGAATTGGACCCCGAAAAGTGACTTTAGAATTAAATTGATAGTAAATATCAAATTTTTAAGCTTTTGCATTGTGAGAAATTGTCTTCATTCTGTAACATAACAAATCGAAACAAACCCCAAGTTTCGTGTTTTTGTCAATAAATTCAATTTTTTGCACCCAAGTCATCCCGACATAATACCGTTTCGAGACGAAGGCTCACATTTTTGTCTTTTTTTCTTTCTTTTTTTTTCTGTTGTTGTTTTTGTTTTTGTTTTATTTGTTATATGTTTTTTTTTCTTCTATAACCAGTTTTTATGCCTTTTGAATCCATTTTTATCGGGCGGGTTCTCGTGGAAGACATTAAAATCTAATTATTGATATTGGAATTGTCTTCACATTATTTGCCTTGATGTCACATTCTCTATCTAAAGGTAATAGGAATTGGCGGGCGAGCAAGAAATTGAAAAATTGGGAAGGACACACGAGTGTAAGACAAAAGCCCGATAAATTGTGTGTGTTTGTGTGTGTGTGTGTGTGTGTGTGTGTGTGTTTAGCAGTCCCAGACAAGGCAGATAAATATGTGCAAGAAACAAATTGCTAAAAGATTAGCCTTTGTCAACAAAATGCCCCAATAAATCTTAGATCTTCTAATTGGCAGACAAATTATAAATGTATTATCGTCTAGGTGTACATATTAGCAGGTCTGATAACCTGGCCCAATTATACGATTCCTAAAACCTGGAGGTGTCTTAATGAGTCAATAAACTGTATGGTGGGCGTGTTTGTGTTTGTCTGTATGTTTGGTCTACAGAGTGACTCGTTTTGGATAATGCAAATTTCTAGAATAAGATATAGATAACAAATTACGTAACTGGGCCAGGCCAGACAAAGCGAGAAAGAAAAATACAAGAAAAGCAAACCATCCCATAAAAAAATCAGGTAGCCTCGACAGTACACAATTGGATTCAATAGTCTGATATCACGTCGCCCAGCAACGGCGGCCATAGTGGTTCTAAACAAAGAAAATCGGTACTTTTTATTCTTCATGCTGGCTAGAACTTTTCATATATCTTGTGATCAGAATGTGTAGAAGTCAAAAAATTATCAAATTTATAGTGTGTTTTTTTCCCTCTGGATACGCTTTTATGATCGTCGGAGAAATATTTCGTAAGGGCGTCCGCCATTGTTCCAATAGTTACTACTAGTCAGTTACTGCTAAGTTACCATGCGTCATTACGAGGGAAGTGATGTTACGACTGTTGAAGCGTATTCATACACATTTTTTCAGATCGTCTGTAGAGAAAACTAGACTGGTTTCCGCAATGGAAATTTACCCGTCAGCATTTCCAAATGTCTAATGCAAGGCAACGAGAATTTTTTTTTAGATTTAGATCGATTTTACAAGGGCCATATAATAGACAAAATTTAAATCTTTTTATTTTCTATCCCTGAAATCTACGACGCCGTTTTAATCTGAAAACTAACTAGGAAACTAGGTACTATCTAGATACGCTAATTTTTCATTCTGTCGAATTTTAGTGTGCAAGCGATTGTCCCTTCATTTTCCGTCGCTGTCTTGTTTTTGTTCTGTTTAGTTTCTTAATAGGACTCAATAGTCTGATGTCACGTCGCCCAGCAACGAGCAGCTTGGTTCTAAACAAAGAGAATCGGTACTTTTTATTCTCCACGCTGGCGAGACCGTTTTCTCGTGTCATGTGATCAGAATGTAAAAAAAAGCTCAAACACGATCAGATATAGAATGTTTTTTCTCCTCTGGACACACATTTGTGCTCGTCGGAGAAATATTTCATCAGGGCATCCGCCATTGTTCCGATAGTTTAGAGCCAGTTGCTAAGTTACCACGCGTCATACGAGGGAAGTGACGTCACGACTGTTGAAGGCTATTTAGATTTTTTTTCTAAAAATACGATTATGTAAATGCCTTGCGGCATAGAGTGGGCGAGAAAGAATATAGAATGAAAAAAAGGGGGTTGGGGGGGGGGGAGGGGGGGTGACTGTGATTAGGTTCATATCGAAGATGTAGCAGGTTTGCTTGTTCGAAATAATTGAGAAGAATGGTGGATAACGTTTCTCAAACTGCTGTAGTCTGACATTTTGCAATTCAAATTAGATGTTTCCACTTTGAATTCAATCTTTTGAATCTGCTTCGCTCAAAGAAAATACCGTGTTGAGGCGTAGCCTTCGTAAAGTTATAGCATAACACTGACCAAAAAAAATGACGTTAAAATGCCAGTTTTTTGCCATTAAAAAAAACAAATCGTGAGTTGTATTCAATAGTTCGACCAATGAAATAATTTGTTTCCTTTATTTAGCTCTACTAACAACTCACTCGACGCTACACAAGCCTAAAAAATGACGTCAAACTGCCAGTCCTAGAGGGTTCTTGTGTCAGGCTATATTATGTAAACGATGGCTACGGTTGAGGCGGTACGAGATTACAATCAATATAGGAGAAAGAAAGTGATACTCTATTGAGTGAATGCATTTGCTACCAAATTCAGTCCCTTGATCAGTGAACGAAATTATTGATGCTATGCTTTTAGCTAAAATACTCACACCATCTGCCATCCGGATGCAACGTACCAATGCACAAAACTCGGTGTAATCTTGAACCTTTATAAGCCTAATTTGATAGAATTAGTGAGAACTAATCATTAAAGTTATTGGCTAAAAACAATAACAAAGAGTTGAGTGACCTCAATTTCGTTCCTTCTATAATACGCTTCAACAGTCGTAACGTCACTTCCCTCGTAATGACGCATGGTAACTTAGTAACTGGCTCTAAACTATCGGAACAATGGCGGACGCCCTTATGAAATATTTCCCCGACGAGCATAAAAGCGTATCCAGAGGAAAAAAAAAACATTATAAGTCTGATCATTCCACGACCGTATTCCCTTTATCGCTCTGCCTGTCGACTTGCCCTATATATTCAACAGCATCTCGTTTTTCAAACACATTAAAATATTCAACATATTGAGTTTTACAAGCAGTGATTGTTTAAAAAGATGAAATTATAGAGGTGAAAAAAATATATCTAGACAACGCACGTGAAATATTATGGCAACGTGACGTGATAAGTAGCATAACGAAATTTGAGCTAATGGGGGAAAAATTAATATTGAAAGCTGAAAACTGCCGGAGGCAGAAAAAAAACGCATTTTTAAATAGTAAGTTGAAACCCATAAACAATGCGAAAAATGTTTGTCTCAAATGAAGCCAAATTGATTCATGAGTAAATTGAATTTTTCAAGTAAACAAATCATATTGAAAAGACAAAAACTAGTTTAAAAAAAAAGAAAAAGAAACAAACAAAATAAAAACAAAACAAACAAAAGCACAAACAAACCAAAAGTATTTTTAAGAAAAATAAGTTTTCACTCATAAAGAGCACAAGACCCACAAAAATGATGAGAAATAATCGCATTTCTCACTCCATTGAATCTCTCTCTCTCTCTCTCTCTCTCTCTCTCTCTCTCTCTCTCTCTCTCTCTCGCTCTCGCTCTCTCTCTCTCTCTCTCTCTCTCTTTCGTTATTTCTTTCTCTCTTTCTCTCTCTTTCTCTCTCTCTTTCTTTCTTTCGTTCTCTCTCTGTCTCTCTCCCTTTTCTCTCTCTCTCTCTCTCTACCTCTCTCTCTCTCTCTCTCTCTCTCTCTCTCTCTCTTTACTCACATTATCTCACCGTACTCAGGTGTAAAATGAGTACATGACCGTTAACAGCGTTGTCTTAGTCCGAAAAAAATGTAATATCGCCTAACAGGCGGCATGTCCGGTCCTACATGTTAAATGTTGCTGTTGACCAGGGACCCCTTTTAAAGCGCTTTGAGCACATTTAGTGGATATTGCGCTATACAAAGCTCAATTTTATGTAAAGCTCAGTCTTAACTAAGTTTACGCTGTAACCGAAGGCACCACAAAAAATCATTAATCATTTTTATTTGTTTTTTTGTTTGTTTGTTTGTTTGTTTGTTTTTTGTTTATGAAGTGGATGAAGGGGAAGAAGAGCTTAAGCAAATGAGAAAGGGGGTGGGTTAGTGGTGGAGATCATTACTTAAATTTCCGCCTGACAAGTACAGCTGTTTGAAATAAAAAACCTTCTATATTGATTAATGTTCAAGCAATTGTTTCATCGTGTTTTGATTGGGGTCGACCGTTTCGTTTCCACAAGGTGTCAAGTGGGCTTTCCGTCGATGCAACAACAATTATTATTTATTTATAATTTATTTTTTTTTCAAAATAATAATAAAATTGAGCTTTTATATAGCAAAATATCCACTAAATGTGACCCTTCGTCTCAAAACGGTATTATGTCGGGATGGACCAGATGCTAAAAAGTCAAATTATAGTTAAACTGGTCAAAATATGAAACGTTGGTATTTAGCACAGTAAAATATGATATTCCTTCTCCTCTATAAAGCAAACTAACTCAACTTAAGTCTGATATTTCTGGCTACAAATTCAATTTTCAGCATCTTAGTCATCCCGACTTAATACCGTTTTTAGACGAAGGGTCACAAATGTGCTCAAAGCGCTTTACAAGGGGTCCCTGGCCAACAGCAACATTTTAACATTTAGGACGGGAGTTGACGCCTGTGTAATATTCGATGTAATCATTTTTTTTCGGACAGAGACAACGCTGTTTACGGCCAGGTACTCATTTTACACCTGAGTATGGTGTGAGAAAGTGAGTAAAGAGCGTTTTCCAAGGACTCAACTAATGCGCCGAGCGCGAGGCTCGAACCCAAGAACTTCCGATCCGAAAGCGAGTGCCATACCACAAGACCGCATAGCCGTACAAATATTCTGCCACTTTTTAAAAAAAAAACAAAAACAACACAGTATATGCATTGGTATCCAATCAATAACACATACTGTCTTCTTCAATAACGCAGTAGTATTGTCCTCACATGGTTGTTTTTTTTTTTTTTTTTGGTTTTTTTTTTTGGGGGGGGGGGGGGGTTGTGTGGTGAGAATACTCTTCAACAGTCGTAACGTCACTTCCTTCCTAATGACGCATGGTAACTTAGTAACACTGGCTCAAAACCATCGGAACAATGGCGGACGCCCGTATGAAATATTTCTCCCGCGAGCATAAAGGATATCCAGAGGAAAAAAAACCCCATAAATTTGATCATGTTTTGACTTTTACACATTCTGATCATAAGGCATATGAAAAGTTCTAGCCAGCATGAAAAATAAAAAGTAATGATTTTCTTTGTTTTGAACCAAGATGGCCGCCGTTGTTTAGAACCAAGATGGCCGCCGTTGTTTAGAACCAAGATGGCCGCCGTTGCCGGGAGGCTTGACATCAGACTATTGAATCGTATTCCCGTTGAATTATTTTCCCCCCGGAGCAATAATTATTATACCCTTCATTTAATTTGACCTCAACTACATTTTAAAATTAATAAGCTGAGATGACACACTTAAGAAACTGTTTCAAAAATGAAATTATTCTTTCAGGTTTTTGTTGTTGCTTTTGTTTTGTTTTTTTCTTGTTTAATAATTCATGTATTTATTTATTCATTCATTTATTAATATATCTATTTCTTTATTTCTGTATTTATTTATTCATTTATTTATTTATTTATTTATTCATTTATTTATTTATTCATTTATTGTTGTCTTTCTTCCTCCATTTTTGTTTTCATCTTAATTTTTTTCTTTTAAAAATAAGTTTTGTTTATTTTTCTTGAAAAAAAAACGGCAGAGGACGTCGGGTGCTTGGTACGGGTAGGTCTAGCGGCTCTTCTCCAGGGGCGGTTGCTGGCTGTTTATTTAAGGCGGCATGGATCGAAAACATTATCTCACTGTACTCAGGTGTAAAATGAGTAGGTACCTGACCAGAAGCAGTGTTGATTTTGTTGGAGGAAAATGTTATCTCGCCCAACAGGCATCATGTCTCGTCTTCACGTTGCTTTTGGCTTAGGAGCCCTTTTTAAGTGTCTTGAGCTCACTTAGCGGAAATTGCTCAATATCAATGTTCTAGTGTGTGTATTTTTTTAGAATGTGTGTATATTGTGTATAAAATAAAATGGGGGGGGGGGGGGCGGGGGGGTCATGTGTGGTTTGAATTTTGAAGAGATATACTCACATAAGTGGCATTTACGACGGGCATATATTATGTAAAAGAGGTCCATTTGTCGATTTTCCTCTACAGAAAAAATTGTATAACATCCGATCATTGAAGTCTATGGATCCTTTCATTGTTGTTTCGGTATGGATTGCGATACACGTCTGTTCATTGTGATTTGTGAATATCATTTTTTAAAAAGAACAATATGACAACAGCAATTAGACTGCCATATAAATTTCTTCCTTCGAATATCAACTGTGATAACAGTCATTAATAGAAGGAATAGAAAATCCAACCTCAATGCACTTCTTATCTACTCCAAAGACAATAACATAACTAATAACTACAAATTGAACTGCTGTGTGTGTCAGCTGTGGGTTAATGGACTTGGAATCTTATTTATAGCATCATGGGGCTCTACTCGGTGAATGATTTGTGAAATATTCGTATTGATTA
>NC_088366.1:61194836-61197336 GCF_034508935.2 Berghia stephanieae | reverse complement strand
CCTGGTCCATTCCGACATAATACCGTTTTGAGAAGAGGGGTCACATTTGTTTCTATAAGATGAACAATTTTTCTTATTTAGATTTGTTTTGTAATGCTGTTTTCTTGTAAAGGTCTTTCTTACTGAATAAATTATAAATATTATGTACACGTATACTTACTGCTTTCAAATTGAGTTTTAAAATATCAATTTTGTGGTGAGTAAGAATAACTTTTTGGGAATAATCCAGAAATTAGTCGGTGCGTCGAGGGTTAACCCTGTCCTTACCACCTACAGCAAAATCGTCACATTTGTTACGACATGATATACATCTTTTTCTTTTTCAGATTTATTTTGCACATCACAAACATTGAAAAATGATGTTTGATTAATTAATTAATAAGAACATAAAGATGTTTTGAAGAGATATTTTTTGAGTTTAAAAAATCTATTTTTCTGCTGGATAAGCCTGCCATTTTGGGAAAATACTGAAACGTATTGGTAAGGAGAGAGTTAATATGCATGCTTCAAGCTTCAGATTAAATTACGGAAGGATTTTGATGTATACTTTTTATATTTTGTTGTTGATCACTTGCTTTGATAATCGGAGGCTAAGAATAAAAATGGCTATGTTTAATAATTCATGTATCTTTAAATGCAACAAATTGAAAAAATTATGTGCAGTTATATAGCGCAAACTTGTGGGATCCACCATACTCCATTTACTTCAAAGTGCCTCATAAAAGTATTATTTTCACTATAATATAATATAACAAAGACCCGAGTGACGTAAACGTCATACCTATAGTCTGGTAAATACGGTTTAGTGAGAATTACTCATAAACGCGGATGGCAAAAAACAATAACAAAGACCTGAGTGACGTCAACTTCATTCAGTCTATCTATAGATAGAACGAAGATGACGTCATTCAAGCCTTTGTTATTGTATTTTGCCATCCGCGTTTGTGAGTGATTCTCACGAAACCGTATAAACCAGACTATAAAAGTTCATGGTTACACAGAGTTTGTGTGTTGGTCCGTATTACTTCCGGATGGCAATGTTGTGAACTCCTTGGCCAAGCGCATTCTATCTATATAGTAGGGTCGGTAAAACACAGACAAAATCCAATCAATCAAACTTTACGACGATCGTGACATCACGTCTAGACTGTGCCCGTCCGTCTGTATCGTCTAGATACTCAAATTATAGAGACATCAGTATTCTGAATGAAGTCTACATCATTATAGTATTCCCCTTGGACTCAAAAGAGATCACTTAAATCTCCTACATCATATTATAACTGTTCTGCCATAATATATATCCTACTACCGTGCTCTGACAAAACTTGTTTATTAAAGATTTGGCCAGAAAATGTGTTACCTGCAATCTGAACTCTCTCCTTACCCATCAACATTTTCCGGATTTTCCCAGAAAGGCCATCTACCAACATATAAATTTATTTTTAAAAGGGGCAGCGTAGCTCAGCGGTACGGTCTTTGCTTCGAACCCGAAAGGTATCGAGTTCGATTACCCACCTCTGAGCAAGTCACCTCGCCTTAGCTCAATTTGTGGCGCTGCACTGCGGGTGACGCCTGGGTTATTCCAGTCTTCCCTTGGAATAGACCCTAAAGACAAATTTCCCCTAAAGGATGAATAAAGGGAATTTTATTTCATTAATTTATTTACATGCTATACCTATCTACACTATTTTGTTCATCAAATCATGTTCTACAACACATCATTTAATTATAACAAATTAATGTCATAACATTTTGTGCAGTAGAAATTTATTTGATAATCGTAACAGCGTACTTGAATTTTTTATTCTGCTTTTTCTGACACTACATACAACTTTTAAATCATTAGGGGCAGCGTGGCTCAGCGGTACGGTCTTTGCTTCGTACCCGAAAGGTACCGAGTTCGATAACAGGCTGTGTGGCCTTGAGCAAGTCACCTCGCCCTAGCTCAATTTGCGGCACTGCATTGCGGCGGACGCCTCGGTTATTCCAGTCTTTCCTTGGAATAGACCACAGAGACAACTTTCCTCTATGGGATGAATAAAGGGAATTTAATTTTAATTAATTAATTTAATTTACACCACTGCCTGCTCTTTGATTTGTCATTTTGATTTTGTGTCGAGATGATAAAGGGCTTGAAATTGAATTTATAGCCACAAATATAACGATAAATATTGAATTGTAAGCTGCAATTTATTATTATTAGACGAAGACAGATTCTGTGGACGTTTCGGGTTTTTCCCCCCTTTATCAACACAACAGGATGAATGAAACACTTCAGCAGACGAATGAGATAATGGTGTGATGGCGATAGTGGCGTTGTTAAGGGGAATCATTTTACAGTGTTGAAATTATTCATATATTTATAAAGCGCGGCTCAGGCTGTGAAACCGCTCCTTATATATATATATATATATATATATATATATATATATATATATATATATATATATATATATGTACATCATATTTCCAAAATCAATTTATCTTACTGTGTAAATTA
>NC_088366.1:61180879-61194736 GCF_034508935.2 Berghia stephanieae | reverse complement strand
AAATGTGACGATTTTGCTGCAGGTGGTAAGAATAAGGTTAAGAAGAAGGGATTGAGAGAGAGAGAGATAGAGATAGAGAAGAGAGATAGAGAGAGAGAGAGAGAGAGAGATAGAGAGAGAGAGAAGAGAGAGAGAGAGAGAAAGAGCGTGAGAGAGTGAGTGAAAGAGCGGGAGGAAGAAGGAGGAGGAGGAGCGGGGTGGGCGGGGGGGGGGGGGGGGGTGATCATCAAACGTAAAAATCTGACACGGGGTCAAAGTTGAACAGAGTCGTTGTCATGCCAATCAAATATCAACTGACTGATTTCCCTGCTGGATAACAACTTAAGTCCAGGATGTTTATTATCGAAGTTGCCAAAAGCAAATCTAATCTTATGGTTTAGGGTCAAAATTGTTCCGTACAGCCCCTGTTAAAATTTTTTATTTCCAACGAGCACAGAATTATTGGTAAATCTAAATTTTATAAAATTATTTTTTATAGATTGATATATCTACGGCAAACTTGCAAACCTTTCTTAAAATTAAAGGTTATCATATCAAGCCATAGAACAGTGGATATTTAAATTAGACGCATACGATCGATAGTAACACCTGTGTAGTTCGCTATGTTTACCAATTACTGCTACTTTTTACATTATGACGACTGTCCGAGAATAGGCGTGGTTATCTAAGTGTCTCTACTGTAACGGGAGACAAACTGGAAATGAACGGTGGATATTAAAGACATAGTTAGCAGGATTCCAAACACACGCAAATGTCACCCTTTCGACACTCAATGTTGTCCGTTTAGATTTGTTTTTTACTTTGTTAGAATCCGTTTCCTTATAATGACTACTTATATGAGATTAGATAGACTTTATACTTTAAGATCACCCCCATTAGTAGATTATATAGATTACAGGATGTTTATCTGTACCCGAGGAGGGAAAAAACGTTTTCGGAACTTGGCAATATTAGATAGAGAGAGAGAGAGAGAGAGAGAGAGAGAGAGAAGAGAGAGAGGGATAGAGAGAGAGAAGAGAGAGAGAGACAGAGACAGAGAGAGAGAGAGAGAGAGAGAGAGAGAGACAGAGACAGAGAGAGAGAGAGAGAGAGAGTTTGATATACATTTTAATACACAGCCATAGGGCATCAAACCCAGTGTTTATCAAAATGTACAAGTGGAAAAATTATTCCTCATAAATAATAAAATATAATGATGACTGTACTAATTACAGGGTGGGGGGGGGGGGGTGAGACGGCCAAATTGATAAGGCTTACATTTCCACCCGGAGGACAAGGGTTCGTGCCTCTTAGCATCTTGTGCTTTCTTTGTCCAAATAACGTAACCCATATTCTACACTGTGCGGCGCTAATTTGATTCAATAGTCTGATGTCACGTCGCCCACCAACGGTGAGCAGCGTGGTTCTAAACAAAGAAAATCGGTACTTTTTATTCTTCATGCTGGCTTAGAACTTTTCATATGTCTTGTGATCAGAATGTATAAAAGTCAAAACATGATCATATTTATAATGATTTCTCCTCTGGACAACTTTTATGCTCGTTTGGAGAAATATTTCATAAGGGCGACCGCCATTGTTCCGATAGTTTAGAGCCAATAATTAAGTTACTATGCGTCATTACGAGGAAAGTGACGTCATGACTGTTGAAGCCTATTGGGCGCATTTAATTTGTTAAATTAAAAGTTAATTATTTTTTTTAACACCACTGAAAAACCTTAGATTGCCATCTCACCGCTCATCTCCTTCCCTGTACTCGAACCGCTTGATTCCTAAGTCAAATTTTTCACGACATGCTTTCGCACATTCTGCTCCCTCTGTGTGAAATGGCCTTTCAGCGGACACCAAACACCGTTAATTCCATGTCCTCCTTTAAAGCCTCATTGAAGACAAGAGTACTTCCTTTCAGTTTTCTGTGAGTGATTTTATTGATTTTATTGAATGATATCTAAGATCGCATGTGCGTATAGATAGAATGCGCTTGGCCAAGGAGTTCACAACATTGCCATCCGGAAGTATAACGGACCAACACACAAACTCTGTGTAACCATGCCATGAACTGTTATAGTCTGGTTAATACAATTTAGTGAGAATCACTCACAAACGCGGATGGCAAAATAAAATAACAAAGGCTTGAGTGACGTCATCTTCGTTCTATCTATAACAACAATGACCCCAAGATGGAATAATCATTTTACGGATGCCGACTGAAGACGTGGCTAGAAGCCACAGAACCATGTGTTTCGACTATATAAGTGAGTGAATCCATTTATATATATATATATATATATATATATATATATATATATATATATATATATATATATATATATATATAGTCTATGTATATGTGTTTCTGAGCACTTTTGGTGGAAAGGGACGATATAGAAATAACGCATTATTTATTTATTTATCTATTTATTTATTTTTATCTTCAGAAAAATAGGCTTACTTTATTGAGCAGATAAATTATCCAAGCGTGTCGCAGCGCCGTTGAACTTCTCAAAGAATGATGTCACTCACCAAGAAACCGATTAATTATGAATTAATAAATTTAAAAACAGTGCATGTTATTAATATATATCCCAATGTAACACAGACTGGCGCAATAGAATATGATAGATCCTTGTTTCACAAATATAATATTATAATAATAATTTAATATGCAGAGAATACGTCGACAGTTTATCGTGACGCTAACCGCAAATTAGGAGTCAGATATCTAAGCGAGACATTCGTTGCATGTATGCCCGTCTCACTCTCCACTCCACTTCATCACACCGAGATGAACAATTGAATCTTCCGAAACTGCGAGAATTATGTATAATATATATTATATTATGCGCGACTATGTGGTCTTGTGGTATGACACTCGCTTTCGGATCGGAAGGTCCTGGATTCGAGTCTCGCTCGGCGCATAGTTGAGTCCTTGGAAAAGGCTCTTTACTAACTCACATTCTCTCACGGTACTCATGTGTAAAATGAGTACCTGGCCGCAAACAGCGTTGTCTCTGTCGGAAAAAAATGTATGATCGCCTAACAGGTGTGATGTTTCGTTCTACATGTTACGTATTGCTGTTGGTCAGGGATCCCTTGTAAAGCGCTTTGAGCACGTTTAGTGGATATTGCGCTATATAAATGCTCTAGTTGTTTTGTTCATATATATATATATATATATATATATATATATATATATATATATATATATATATATGAGTCTGATAGATTTTTGCGGAAAGTACTTTGCGATAGACTAGGGCCCTATCCAAATGATAACAAGCAATTACTATTGTCCATTTCACGCGATATAAAACGGGATAAACTCCGACTCCATGGGGCCAATGTCTCTGAAGGACCATTTTTTCTTCATATCTGTCGTTAAACAAATGAATTTTCAGAACTTAGCTGATCTCGACATTATACCGCTTTGGGATGGTGGGTCACATATTCACCTTCTTGTAAGCCAAAACATATAAATAAAAAATTACTAGGAGCCCTGATCTGTAAAAAAATAATCACAAACATGAATAATAATATTATTGAAAAGTTGAAGTCCTTCGCAGAATTTAGGACCGTGAACCTGGAGTTTATCCCGATTTCTAGAGCGCTAAATTGTCGACAACAGCAAGTGCTTGTTACCACTTTGATAGGACATTATTCTATGACAAAGTACTTTTCATTAGACCAAGCAGACCCAGCTACCCACTCGCCTTTAGATGAGCCGAGGTGGAAGGGTTGGAAGGGGGGGGGGGGGGTCATAAAATATTCCGACAGAACTCGATCTCAGCCTTTTTGCGTGAAATCCAAGTGCCCTTCCAACCGAGCTACCAGGACTTCAATAATGAATATACCGGCTTCAAATAAAAAACAAAATATGAAACTTGAAAATAGGTTCAGGCGTCATGACTCGTGTTACGTGTTGCTGTTGGCCAGGGACATTTGAAAAGCGCTTTGAGCACGTTTAGAGGATATTGCCTTATATAAAAGCGCACGATTATAAAAGATCAGGCTCAAGATTTTCAATCAACAGCGCAAAAGAATCGATAACAATGAGAGCGATCTATATTCATGTTGTCGTCCAACCGAGTCATCAATCACGTGGTTTGTTGCTGTCCAACGATTGGACAATTCTGAACAAATGTAAACACGCTGCTTTGTTTATGAAAGTTGTAAACATACCCATGTGTCAAGCTGAACAAAATGACCAATCGTGATGTTAGATATTTCAAAAGCTGTGAACACTTTTCACTATGTGGGTCATTTTGAACACACTGTGCAATGTGACCCATAACCTCGCGCACATGGAAATGTAATAAAGATCATGCCCATTGATCCGGAATAGACGTGTAGAGAATTTTCGCCGGAGTTTATGGATTATGCGTAAGGTATTAACCCTCCTCTCCTTAGAAACTCCAGGAAAATCGTCACATTCGTTAAGATACAATGAACATTATTCTTGTTCAAATTTGTTATGTGCATTCCAAAAATTTGAAGAAAAATATTTGATACAACTATAAAATCTTAACGCTGTTTTGTAAAGCTGGTTTTGCTGCACAAAATTAATTATGTATAATATGTTCTTATTTCTTTTCACTTCGGAAACAATTTTGAAAATGGTTGGCAAGGAGAGAGTTAACGTTGTAATAGTTTAAGTTATAGGTTACAAACATTACCACTTTTAATTGGATTCAATAGTCTGATGTCATGTCTCCCAGCAACGGCGGCCATCGTGGTTCTATACAAAGAAAATCGGCACTTTTTATTCTTCCTGCTGGCTAGAACGTTTCATATGTCTTGTAATCAGAATGTGTAAAAGTCAAAACATGATCAGATTTATAATGTTCTTTCCCCTCTGGATACGCTTTTATGCTTGTCGTAGAAATATTTCATAAGGGCGTCCGCCATTGTTCCGATAGTTTAGAGCCAGTTCTAAGTTACAATGCGTCATTGCGAGGGAAGTGACGTTACGACTGTTGAAGCGTGTTGTTCATATTTTAAAAATAAGTAAATGTGGATCAATGCTCCCCTTTTAAATTGATATATAGAGTACCCCATAGTCCCGTGTCGGGTGCTTTACTGTACAAACTTTACACACAGCTGCAGGGAGATATCATTAGATATGAAATTATTTTATCATTATGCACGCTGATGACACGAATTCAGCTTTATAATATTATGTAAGACTTGTAATTTGTCTGACGTGAGTTCAAACCACCAGGAACAGTGTGGATAACACGAGGAAGAAGGTGATGATTATTGAAACGAACGAAGAAAAGACAGAAATTCTATTTTACGACCCTATAAATCATTCATAACTACAACATGAACCAATCTGGCCAAATTTCTAAATATGTGTTTTTTCCAGAGAACAGCAGCATTGCTATTATTATGTAGATTATTATGTAAAAATGGTTCATTATTATTATTATTATTATTATTATTATTATTATTATTATTATTATTATTATTATTATTATTATTATTATTATTATTATTATTATTATTATTATTATTATCATTATCATTACTTTTATTCTCATGGCAACCCAAACACTTGACAGTTCGCTGTCCAATGCTAATGACAGTTGCATAGTAGTATCGAGTCATAGAGCAAAAAAAAATAAATAAGAAATATCCTTGGCACTTGACATAACAGGATAGAGCTACTTGTAAACCAAGGGTATTGTGCTAGTAATATATATATATATATATATATATATATATATATATATATATATATATATATATATATATATATATATATATAGAGAGAGAGAGAGAGAGAGAGAGAGAGAGAGAGAGTATCCTGTTGCTTTTTCTGTTGTTGGCTGGGCGATATGAAGTTGTTCTTGTTTTTGTTATTTTCGTTTGTTTTCGTTGGTTGCTGATGATTGGTTGTGTACTCTCTGTTTGTGTTTTTTTATTATTATTATTATTATTATTATTATTATTATTATTATTATTATTATTATTATTATTATTATTATTATTATTATGATGATGATGATTATTATTATTATTATTATTATTATTATTATTATTATTATTATTATTATTACTATTATTTTTATCATTATTATTATTATTCTTATTATCACCATCATCATCATCATCATCATCATCATCATCATCATCATCATCATCATCATCATCATCATCATTACTACTACTACTACTACTACTACTACTACTACTACTACTACTACTACTACTACTACTACTACTACTACTACTATTATTATTATTATTATTATTATTATTATTATTATTAATGATAATAATAACAATAATAATAATATCAAATCTGACACATAATATGTCCATATTTCCTACATGAATAATATTATTTTGCCGCGCCATGCTTGGCATGATGATTCATATTCGTTAAAATATTTAATGCAAAACACTTGACATCCTAATTCATAAAATCCTTTTGAGATTTTCAGCTCAATTGAGTTATGTTGTATATTATTTGCTTTAAAAACCAGTGAGAAGAGCCATTTTTTGCCTTCAAGTCAAGTAGGGAGGGCACATTTAGTCAAGTAACATTGAGAACACTTAAAAACCATAGAACAACAACCATAGAAGAGCGTCATTTTTGTTACGATACTTGAGTGTGATATCATTGGTGTGTGTGGAACAATTCGTATATTATCGTTTTGTAACATTGTAATTATGTGATTTGGGTGGAGATCCACTTTACGAGATGACTCATTATGAGTTCAGATTAAAAGTTGTCCTTCAGAAAGATTGGGCCTAGGGAGTTTATCAGAATTTCCCTCGGTTTCTTTAGCGTGAAACGGACAACAGCAATTGCATGCTATCCTTTGAATAGGACGCTAGTCTAAGGAAATTAAAGTATTTTCCGCTAAATGTAGCAGACTCAGCTACCCATTCAACTGCTGGGTGGACAGGGGTTAGATAATTTCTCGATTCCGGATTAGACGGTTAAGAAAGGAGATGGAGAGAAAGGAGAAATAGTGGTAATAAGAGTAATAGTAGTAGTAGTAGTAGTAGTAGTAGTAGTAGTAGTAGTAGTAGTAGTAGTAGTAGTAGCAGCAGCAGTAGTAGTAGTAGTAGTAGTAGTAGTAGTGGTTATGATGAGGGTTGTTGTGAAAATGATTGTTGTTGGTACCGATGATGATAGTAATGATGTTGGTGAGGATGGCGACTACGACGGTGATGATGATGATGATGATGATGATGATGATGATGATGATGATGATGATGATGATGATGATGGTGATGATGATGATGACAACAATATTGACGACGGTAATGATGAAGCAGATAACGATGATAATGCTGCTCCGTACTTCTTTTTTTTTTTTGTTTTAGTTGACGGCGGTGATTGAATAGCGTCCATTATCTAATATAACAACCTCTGTCTTAATATCCGTCAACAATCTATCTCTTAAGCCACTTAAGCACCGTCATTAGGCACGACTTCCGTGCCGGGATCGCCGGAGACAAGGGCGTAATTAAATCTCGCGGCAACCGGAGAGCGTACCGATAGTTAGTAAATTAGTTTGTTTTTGAGCGATTACATGTACTTCAACAATAATAATAATATATGTGACCTCTCGTCTCGAAACGGTATTATGTCGGGATGTCTTGGTGCAAAAAAATTGAATTTATTGACAAAAACATGAAAGTTAGGGATTTGTTTCGATTTGTTATGTTAGAGAATGAAGACAATTTCTCACAATACAAGAGCTCAAAAATTGGTATTTACTATCAATTTAATTCTAAAGTCACTTTTCGGGGTCCAATTCATTCCGACATAATACCGTTTCGAGACGAGGGATCACATATATTATACAACGCCAGTTTCGTAGGTTCAACTATTGATATTTTCGTGGAGTTCTAAAGAATGCTGATGTCAATATTCAGAAAACTAAATAAATACGGCGTCATTAGCAACCACGGCTTCGCAATTAAATTGTGTAAAAAGGAAAAGAAGAATTTATTTACTACGATTTTGTTTCGAATGGTTTAAAGTCCAAAAAATATGACCCATCGTCTCAAAACGGTATTAAGTCGGGATTAACTAGATGCTGAAAATTGAGTTTATTGACACAAAATAAGAAGCTTGGAGCTGACTCCGCTTCGCTATGGTGGAGAATAGATACTATTTCTTGCATTGAAAACGACTCTAATGTCGTATTTCTCATCATTTCATGTCTAAATCCACTTTTCTGAGTCAGCCATCCCGACATAATACCGCTCTGAGGTGTGGGTCATAAATGATCTTTAAAAAGCAAATCGTTTTCTTAAAATATCTTCCTCTAAAAATTCAGTTTATTCTATTTTTTTTTCTTGTTACTTTCAAGTCGATATAAAAAAATACTTGAGTATTTATAAAGAACAAAAATAGTAGTAGTAGTAGTAGTAGTAGTAGTAGTAGTAGTAGTAGTAGTAGTAGTAGTAGTAGTAGTAGTAGTAGTAATAGTAGTAGTAGTAGTAGTAGTAGTAGTAGTAGTAGTAGTAGTAGTAGTAGTAGTAGTTGTTGTTGTTGTTGCAGTAGTGGGAGTAGTAGTAGTAGTAGTAGTAGTAGTAGTAGTAGTAGTAGTAGTAGTCTTATTGTCACAAAAATAAAGCGATGTTGAGATTGGTCAGTGGCCGGATGGGGGACAATGATTGTGGAAAATTCTTGTACGTTTTGTGTCGTCCTTGGGTAAAGGTACTTAACACATATCAATACTCCATTCAACTCAGGAGTGAATGAATACCTGGCCATAGGCATTGATGGATGTTGTAATAGTTTTAGTAAAATGACGCCTAACACTGACTTAGATGATCGTAAATTGCGCCTAGGTGAATAAAAGTTAATATGATCTGTAAGGTAGGGTGGGGCTTCGTTATTTTCTTGAGAGATAATAATACTTAATAAGTGACATCGAAGTGTATATGTGACCTACGTCTCAAAACGGTATTAAGTCGGGATGATTAAGATACTGAAAATGGAATTTATACCCAGAAATATCATGCTTACGTTGAGTGTATATGCTTTATAGAGGAGAAGGAATATCATATTTTACTGAGCTGAATACCAACGTTTCATATTTTTGACCAGTTTAACTATAATTTGACTTTCATCATCATCATCATCATCATCATCATCATCATCATCATCATCATCATCATCATCATCATCACCATCACCACCACCACCATAATCTTCATCATATATTCTACGTCCTTGAAACCCTTTCATCTTCTATTATGTCCAAAGAACAAGAAGGATGGAATAAATACTATTTACCCCCATTTTATGAATCAAACGCGCTCTATTTTTCTCAAAAAATACAAAAGACAAAGACAAAAAAATGTTAAAGATGAAAAAAAAAACACCAAAAAAAACAAAAACAAAACATCATTGTGTTTGAAGCGTAATATTAATGAAATAATCATATTAAGAAAATTTCGCATTGAAGTGGAAGCGCTTTTCGTATTCAATGGCCAGGACGTTTACTCAATGAGGCATTATGATTTATTCTTTTCAAGCGGAAGTAGAAAGCTGAGCATGCGCTGTACCAAGAACAAAATATCATCGTGGTATTTTTTTTCATACGATTTTCCCATTGTTATTATTGTCTCTCAAAAGACATCATCATCATCATCATCATCATCATCATCATCATCATCATCATCATCATCATCATCATCATCATCATCATCATCATCATCATTGATAAACCATTCCGAGCAATTCCATTATTCCTGGGGAAATATAAAAAAAAACGCACGACAGCGGAAGGAAAATGGAACGTCGGCTAGAAATGTTTACAGTCTTCATTATATTGGTTGCTATGGCAACGGATGTTCAGGATCTCCAAAAAAAAAAAAATTGGAAAAAATGGTGAGTAAGTGGTGGAGTCGATTTTAAACATCTTTTATTTCCGACGTCATCTTATTTGTGAACTGGTGGCACAGTTATCAGCCTTACTCTAGAAAGACGCGTTTTTATTTTATAAAAAAAAAAAATTGGCCAGCAGAAAACTCGTCCTTCAAATATTTATAGATCTAAATGACCCTCATAATTTTGGCAAAGACTTTAAAACTTGGATCCTTGCAGTCCCAGGTTTGAGAGTTTTAGCCAAGATGAGGGTCATTTAAATCCATCGATATTTATTGAAGGACGCGGTTTCTGGCCACTTTAAAAAAAAACGTCTTTCCAGACTGTGGCAGTTCAACTTGTTAAATATAACAAGCGATACTTTCTTCTTTTCTTTTTTTTTTTCTACTCCCCCCCCCCCACCCCCTTTGCCTTCCATTATCTCGTTACCTTCATTCCTTCTTCCTACATTCATCTAAGGCCTTAATATTTAATTTACCTTCTTCAGCTCATCTTCAGATGAACGACAGACAATATCTAATATCCTCCTCCACTTCTTCCACTTCTTCTTATTCTTCTCCTCATTCTCCTCCTCCTTCTTCTTTTTCTTCTTCTTCTTTTCTTCTTCTACTTCTTCTTCTTCTTCTTCTCCGCTTCCTCTCCTCCTCGTCCTCGTCCTCCTCCTCCTTCTCCTCCTCCTCCTCTCCTCCTTCCTCTCTTCTTCTTCTTCTTCTTCTTCTTCTTCTTCTTCTCTTCTTCTTCTTTCTTCTTCTTCTTCTTCTTCTTCTTCTTCTTCTTCTTCTTCTTTTTTCTCCTCCTCCTTCTTCTTCTTCTTTTTCTTCTTCTTCTTCTTCTTCTTCTTCTTCTTCTTCTTCTTCTTCTTCTTCTTCTTCTTCTTCTTCTTCTTCTTCTTCTTCTTCTTCTTCTTCTTCTCTTCTTCTCCTCCTCCTTCTTCTTCTTCTTCTTCTTCTTCTTCTTCTTCTTCTTCTTCTTCTTCTTCTTCTTCTTCTTCTTCTTCTTCTTCTTCTTCTTCATCATCATCATCATCATCTCCTCCTTTTTCTTCTTCTACTTTTTGCTCTCCTCCTCTTCCAATTTTTGGTAATTTCTCTTCCTTTGTTTTCCCTCCTAAATTTCTCCCACCACGTTCCATGTTATTTATCGACCCACTTCCAAATGTTGTTGTGAAATAGAGCAAACGTGCATTAGATGTTAATGCGATTGATAGCGTTCCCTTTCCTCCCTTATGGACAGACCTCAGGATTTAATGGAAAACAGTGACGAGTATTGCCACTTTATATAAATTCAGGCAGGTGGAATAGCTATCCACACACAACCACTACAACCAACATCGCCGTCGTCATTATCATCATCACCATCCTCCTCCTCCTCCTCCTTCTATTCCTCCTCCTTGTTCCTCCTCCTCATCATCATCACGTCATCATTATCTCCTCCTTATCATCAATATCATCATCATCATCATCTCATCATCATCATCATCATCATCATTCATCATCATCATCATCATCATCATCATCATCGTCATACTCATCATCCTTATCACCATCATCATCAGCAGCGCATCATCATCATCAGCATACGCATCATCATCATCACATCATCATCTTCATCATCATCATCATCATTATCATCATCACCATCGCAGTTACCGTTTACATTGATATCAAACCCTGCCTTCAACACGACACGAACTATACCACAGAACGCTACTATTCGTGAAGGTCACGAACAGGTGAAAACTCAAGAATGTGCCATAGACTCACCTGCGTTTATTTATAAATAATGTAACGGACGGACCCAACGCCCGTCTTAAATGCCTGAATTACAATACCAAATAAATCTTACAATATAACGATCAGGAACACTACGGTTTTCACTTTTCCCAAAGTCATGACCTCAAAATCAACCACTAAGAGGTTTCTTGTTTTTGTTTTTAAGGGTTTTACGACGCTTTCAACACATTTAGGTTATATCAGCGCCAGTAAAAAGGAAGAAAATGGGATAGTAAAAATCTCTAGAATTACACAAAGCACACAAGAGAAAGTATGACATAGGGATACTGGGAACAAACAGGGATCAGATGTAGATTCCAAGAGCATACCACCAATGTACTTAGTTTGAGATCACCTATAATTCTCATCCGGACACAAGCACAAATTCCAACAAAGAGGAATACACTAAAATGGTTACATTATACATTCAAAATAACAATTATAATAATATATAACAGAGAGATGATTTACAAGGGGAAAAAAATATCATCTCCCAAAATAACTATGCATTTGTCTGTTCCCCCCCCCCCCCCCCCCGGGACAAAACCAAGTAGTCTCATTCCAAGACGAAGACATAAAGCATGTTGGAAAACAGATATAAGGGGATAGAAGACACAGTATGTCCCCCCCCCCCCCCCCTGACCACTATTGGAGGTCAGGAACCCCGCCCAGAATCGCACGGAGGCAGTATGACTGCATAGAAATGCATATTTAGTTCTAAAACTGTAGGTGCGCCTCAAAATGTTGTAGTTTCTTCTTATAATCCTCGGAGAATTTATTAACGAAAGTAAAGGAAACCTCTTTCTAACTTACCATAGAATACAACCATGACAAGATTGCTTTAAATCCGACGTGCATTTATTTGCAGGTCTGATAACCCAAGTCCTTATGGACTCATTGTTGTAATGGAAATCTCAAAAATATGACGCAAAATATTGTCCATTACCACAATGTTAAACTAGGCCCATTAGTAGATTGGTTCGGATGTCAGACCTGCATATATGTACACGTCGTTTTAATCCAATCAAAGTATACAAAAAAAAAAAAAAATCCGTTAAGCACAGAATTACATGTCAAGACGCCATCTTGAAATTCTCGTCCCTTTTTGCGAAGCATAAACACCAGAACAAGTGCGCCATCCAGCCGAGTGTCCTCTCTCTCTCTTCTCTCTCTCTCTCTCTCTCTCTCTCTCTCTCTCTCTCTCTCTGTTTCTCTGTGTGTGTGTGTGTGTGTGTCTCTGTCTCTCTGTCTGCTCTCTCTCTGCTCTCTTCTCTCTGTTTCTCTCTGTGTGTTGTGTGTCTCTCTCTCTGTCTCTCTCTCTCTGCTCTCTCTCTCTGCTCTCTCTCTGCTCTCTCTCTGCTCTCTCTCTCTCTTCTCTCTCTCTCTCTCTCTCTCTCTCTCTCTCTCTCTCTCTTCCACTCAACTTCCCACAATTTACATCTCAAGCAGACAATTCCGCCATCTTGTGAGCGTATGTAGTTTTTTTTTTTTACTTCCTAATTTCCACCCCCTAAAGAGTTCCACTCGGTCAGTCATTCTCAAATAATCCTCTCTAAACAAGATTAAACTCCAAAGGAAGAGTGTTTGACCAGTGGTTCGCGGGGTCTGGTTGCCATGGCAACTGGATAAATAACCGCAGAAATTCAATCCTGATCTGGGGTTTATCACACATATCCGATGCTCTTAACAGATTTAGAAAAATTGAAAACGGGTATGGGGGGGGGGGGGGGAGACATTGCGTTGGGCTGACAAAACCCTTTTTTTTTTACGTTTTGGGCAGAAAATAATTCTGGTTTGAGAATTTAAAATTGATTAAGCATCTCTGGAAAAAAAAAATGTAAAACGTGTCTTTTGTCAGTTTTTTTTTTTCGATGACTACGATGTTACTAGTGTAAATATGTGTGAGTGTGTCCATGTCAATATTGAATTGTTATAAATGTGTAACCAAATTGCCACTTTTTTAGGACAATAAAGATTTATTATTATTATTGATATTATTATCATTATTATTGTTATTATTATTATTATTATTATTATTATTATTATTATTATTATTATTATTATTATTATTATTATTATTTATTATTATTATTATAGCAAAGATGGGTGTAGCTAAAGTGCTATGCATAAAGACGTCCGTTCGTTTAATTCAAAAGACGAGGTCCTTGGGTTAGAGCTCCTGTGATTTGTGCTCCCTGGCGGTAAGCTCTATGGGAATCCGTTTTACAT
>NC_088366.1:61170879-61175879 GCF_034508935.2 Berghia stephanieae | reverse complement strand
ACGCTGCTCGCCGTTGCTGGGCAACGTGACATCGGACTATTGAAGCCAATTATAAGAAAATCGTCACATCGATTACGAATTAACCAACATTTTTCTCATCAGATTTCTTTTGTTCATCGCAGAATTTGAAAACCTAGTGGTAACTTAATACTGTACTGTTAAGCTGAGCACATAAGTGTGTATATCATGTACTTATTCCATTCGAATTTGAGTATTAAAAATATAAATTTTTATGTTGGATGGATGTGACGTTTTTGGGGAAAATCCGGAAATAGCTGATGAGGTGAAAGTTAAGGCTATCAGTAAAGGTTTACTCGCACAACTCATATCCATCACACAGCATCAATATTGTGGCTATAAATAGCGATACTACCGAACTCTGGAAAAAACGAATATTAAAAATTTGGCCAGAAAACTCGTCCTTCAAATATCGATCGGTTTAAACGACCCTCATCTTGGCAAAAACTCTCAAACCTGGGACTTCGCCGATTTGAGAGTTTTTGCCAAGATGAGGGTCATTTAAATCGATCGATATTTGAAGGACGAGTTTTCTGGCCAAATTTTTAAATATGGATTTTTCCGGAGTACGGTAGAATACTCGTTACACAACATTTCTCTATTTTTACCTTTAGACTTTCGGCTCAACGATAATATGCGTTTGTAAACAGGTGAGAATTGCGTGTAAATTTGTGACCTGTCGTGTCAATCTGGGCATATATAAGATAGAATGTACTGGTTGAAGAAAATAGAATTTAAACTCAAAATGAATAGGGAATGAGATTAGCGTCCCTTGTTTGGACATCACCTTACAGAGAGAACATCAAAATGGTTTTGCGCATGCGTCTCTCTCTCGTCCTCGCTTTCGGTGAAGTGTCTCATGCCGCACAACCAACATGACGTTCTCTCTCTAATAACTTTTCCGCTCGTGACTTCCAACCAAGGGACGCGACTCTTCCGCTAATCTTATTCCCTATAGGTACAGGTAGGGCATTCGTATCCGTATTGACCTGCAGAAATTGGGTGGGCCCAACGATTTGTGTCTGTGAGCTGATGAGAATCGCATCGTGCGTCTATGTGGTCTAGTGGTATGACAATTGCTTTCGGATCGGAAGGTCCTGGGTTCGAGCCTCGCGCTCGGCGCATAGTTGAGTTCTTGGAAGAGGCCCTTTACTCTCATTCTCTCACCGTACTCATGTGTAAAATGAGTACTTGGCCGTTAACAGCGGTGTCTTTGGCCGAAAAATTGTAATATCGCCTAACAGGCGGCATGTCCCGTCCTACATGTTAAATGTTGCTGTTTTGACCAGTGACCCCTTGTAAAGCGCTTTGAGCATATGAAGTGGATATTGCGCTATATAAAGCTCAATTATTATTATTTTTTTTTTTTTACCATTTCATTTCTAAATTCACTTTTTATGATCTGTTTCTACTAGCGTAATACCGTTTAGAGACTGCAGGTCACATTAAAGTGTTTTGAAGTTTCAGAGACAGAATACATTCTCTTCAGTGAAGGCTTTGTTTGTTTGGTTTTTAAGAGCTTTGCGACACTTGCAATCCATTTAGGTCATATCAACGCCAGTAAGAAGGAAGAAAAATGGGATAGACAACAACAAAAAATAGAAACAAACAAAAAAAAAACCTCTAGAATAACAATTAATGGACCCAATAAAAGGTAAGACAAATGTGACCGCTCGTCTCAAAACGGTATTAAGTCGGGATGATTAAGATGCTGAAAATGGAATTTGTAGCCAGAAATATCATGCTTACGTTGAGTGTATATGCTTTATAGAGGAGAAGGAATATCATATTTTACTGTGCTAAATACCAACGTTTCATATGTTTGACTAGTTTAACTATAATTTGACTTTTTAGCACATGGTCCATCCCGACATAATACCGTTTTGAGACGAGGGGTGACACATGGGAATTGGTTCAAATAGGGAACAGGTGTATATGCCAGGAGCAGACAATCAAGGTACTTAGTTCTGAGATCACATAAAAGTCTCATCCAGAATCCCACTAAGAGAAACACACTCAAATCTTTCAAAGATACGTTCAAAAAACAAACAAAAATACAACTATCCACACAAAATAGAGAGATGATTTACAAAAAAAACAAAAAAAAAAAACATGTCACCTCCCAAAACTAACCCTATACATTTGACTGCTTCCCTCCCAGCCAAGGACTCCAGCAAGGGCCAAGACAACAACTGAAAGCAGCTCGGAAAACAGGTGCAGGGGGAATAGAAGACACAACAAGTGACCGCCTGACCACTATGAGAAGTCAAAAGTCCTCATTCAGAATGAAGCTTTGGATTTTGACTCTAATTTTATAGAATAAGATAAGATAAGATAAGATAAGAGGAACTTTATTTATCCATTTCTGGAACTTTACATTGGGTTTTGCCATAGACTAATGCATTCCTGAAAATAAATAAGGCAAATAAATAAGAAGAAGGAATTACAATGAGATTGAATAATCCAAAAAAAAATAAAGCTTAACAAAACGAAAAACACATTAAAATACAAACAAACAAAAAAAAACAAAAAAAAAAAACAAAACAAAAACAACAAAACAAACAATCAATGTCTCAGACCTCCCAAACTCTCTCTCTCTCTCTCTCTCTCTCTCTCTCTCTCTTCTCTCTTTCTTTCTTCTCTCTCTCTCTCTTTTATTTACTCACTCTTTCACACACACACACACACACACACACACACACACAACAGACAGACAAACAAACGTTTCTTCTTCTCTCGTATCACCCGAATTCCGTACATTTTATTCGCTAAGTATCAAGAACACCCCGCCTGATAATACCGTATCGGCGATTATCACATTTTATATAAACAGGGAAGTGGTATGAAAACATCATCAAATCTCTTCATCTCTCTCTCTCTATCTTTCTCTCTCTCTCTCTCCCTCTCTCTCTTCCTTCATTTACATCCCATCCTTCACACCACACACACACACAACACACACACTATACACACATCACGCACATTCGCACAAACGACAAAACAAACGTTCTTCTTCTCTCGTATCACCCTAAATCCGTATTTTTTTTCTCTTAAGTATCAAGAACACCGACCTGATACATACCGTATCGAGGCGATTAATCACATTTTATATAAGCTGGTAAGTGGTATGAAAACATCATCAAATAATATAATCAAATCCACAACGAAGGCATACATTGAAGTAGCAAAATGTGAAAAGTCAGATTACTCGATAAAGTAAATTGTAAAATCTTCCCTCGATATAGATAGTATGCGCTTGGATAAGAAGCTCATAACATTGCCATCCGGAAGTATAACGGACCAACACACAAAACTGTGTGTATCCATGAACGTTTATAGTCGGGTTAATACAGTTCATTGAGCATTACTCATAAACACGGATGGCAAAAAAAAACAATAACAAAGACCTGAGTGACGTCATCTGCATACTATCTATAACCAACAAAAAAAAAGTGGTAAACATTTAATTTCCTTTCCCGCAGTGAGCTATCGGAAATATACGATGTACGGTCTGTTATCTCTTCGGTGCACTCCGATGATTAACCCTCTCCTTACCAACTACAGGAAAATCGTCACATTCGTTCCGATACAACCAACATTTTTCTTATTCAAATTTCTTTTGTACATCATAAAATTTAAAGAAAATGAACAGTAGGTTGTAGGGCATGTTTTGCTAAAGAATCTATATATCCAAGAATTTTACTGCTATTGTGTCAGAATGATAAAAAAATATATTTTTGTGTAAGTTGGGTGTGAAGTTTTGGGAAAATCCTGAAAATGGCTGGTAAGGAGAGGGTTAAAATCCAATTCTTAGTGAGTTATCGCTTTGCTATTGAGTTATAGGATTAGAAAAATATGGGATTAGGCTACAATGTTGCGATGCAAATATTTTTTCAAATGCAGAAAGATGAATAGAAGTCTTCGGGAATGAGATTAGCGGAAGAGTAGCGTCCCTTGGAAGCGAGGACGAGAGACGCATGCGCACAACCAACATGACGTTCTCTCTCTAATAACTTTTCCACGGTGACGTCACAGACTATGGGTGACGTCCAATCAAGGGACGCTACTATTCCGCTAATCTCATTCCCTATTGAACTCAGCTATAAAAAAATGGTTAGTTCTCTCTATTATGATGTGATCCCACAGTTGTTTGTTTGTTTGTTTGTTTTGATTTTTTTTTTTTGTTTTGTTTTGTTTTGTTTTTTTTTTTTTTTGTTTTTGCATTCTCTCCTGTAACGTTTACAAAGGTTACAAAAAAAAAAATAATAAAAACATAAATTCCTTTTAACACTCTCCTTCCCTCTGCAGCAAAATCGTCACATTTGTTACGACACAATATACAATTTTCTTATTCAGATTTTTTTGTACATCACAAAGTTTAAAGGATGATCTTTGTTTAATTAATAAGTACATAAAGTTGTTTTGTAGAGGGCTTGTTGAGTTTTATAAAATCAATTTGTATGCTGGGTAAGCCTGCCATTTTGGGAAAATACTGAAACTGATCGAAAAGGAGAGTTAAAAAAAAACAGATAGACGTCTAAATATTTGTACGGAATTTCGATCTTTATTGTAGTAATGTATTTATGAATTTATTTTGTATTTTATTTTTGTTGTTGACCTGAAGAAGGGTTTGAGACCGAAACGTTCCGTGTTTGTATTTTGTTCTTTTATTTTTAAGCTGTTATATTTTTATTTTGTTGTTTATTGCTGAATTAAACAACACGGTTCTGCAATAAATGCCTTTTGTTTTCATTCCTTTCATCTCTTCATAAAAATATCGTTTGGTTTGCCAGTCGAGCTAAAAAATTGGATTTATTCAAATTAAACATCAGTATTGATTATTCTCGAGTCATTGAATTTAAGATTCCTTTACTCTTGCGTTATGGAATTGTTGGCGAGCTTGCAGTGTTTGCCAGGTACCTTTGCAAAAATCCCGCCAACTTTATGCCAGGAATCCGCCAAAATCTGCCAACTTTCTCCTA
>NC_088366.1:61158379-61168379 GCF_034508935.2 Berghia stephanieae | reverse complement strand
AGTGAGTTGTGACCCAATCAAATTCGCATTGTGAACCCTCTCGCGACAGCAGTCGCTGTAATTGAAGCGACAAAGGACGCTCGGAGACTTGATCGATTTTTGAAACATGAGGCTATTACTTTACTTCCGCGCATGCGCACTGACAAAACACCTTGTTACAGTTTGGCCAGAAATTCATTATTTCATCGGCAAAAATGATCCGTAACTTGTCAAAATTTCTTAAACCATAAAAAAAAAACAATTGGGACCATTTCAAATTATTGAAATATCAAGTAACCAATCAAATTGTTTACCCCGTTAGCGACAGCAGTCGCTGAAATTGAAGCAACAAAGTAGAGGCGGAGATCAGATCAATTTTTGAAACACGAGCCCGTTGTTTCGCTGCTAGGCAATTTCGATAAAAGGCTCTTTACTCACATTATCTCACCTTACTCGGGTGTAAAATGAGTACCTGGCCTTTAACAGCGTTGTCTTTGTCCGGAAAAATTGTAGTATCGCCTAACAGGCGTCATACCCCGTCCTACATGTTAAATGTTACTGTTGAACAGGGATCCCTTGTAAAGCGCTTTGAGCACGTTTAGTAATATTGCGCTGTATAAAAGCTCATTCTTTTATGAAGACAGATAATGTTTGATATTTCGGATTTTCCCTGTGTCAACAAAACCGATGAATGAGAAACTGAAGACGAACCAGAGAAGAGAGGATTGCATTTTTAATTAAGGCAAATAATAATCTTTTTATTATTATTGTTTCTTTATTTCTTATTATGCAGAAATCATGCAAATACTTGCCCAAATGATAACTATTGATCTAGTATTTGCATGGTTTCTTCAGAATAATTCATAATGCAAATGCTGCTTCTTGAAGGTCGAAGAAATGTGACCCCTCGTCTCAAAACGGTATTACGTCGAGATGGACCAGGTGCTAAAAAGTCAAATTATAGTTAAACTGGTCAAAAATATGAAACGTTGGTATTTAGCACAGTAAAATATGATATTCCTTCTCTTCTATAAATCATATACACTCAACGTAAGCATGATATTTCTGGCTATCAAATTCCATTTTCAGCATCTTAATCATCCCGACTTAATACCGTTTTGAGACGAGAGGTCACAAATAAACAAACAATGACAATAATAAAATGATTATTTATTTATTTTCCACCCTTGGAATGGAAAGTATTATTGACACAAAAACTCAACAACCTGTGTTGCTGCCATCAATAGAATTCAATAGTCTGATGTCACGTCCGCCCAGCAACAAGCAGCTTGGTTCTAAACAAAGAAAATGTACTTTTTATTTTTCATCCTGGCTAGGACTTTTTCACATGTCATTTGATCAGAATGAATAAAAGCCAAAACAAGATCAGATTTATAATGTTTTTCACCTTTGGATACACGTTTATGCTCGTCGGAGTAGTATTTCATAAGGGCGTCCGCCATTTGTTCCGATAGTTTAGAACCAGTTACTAAGTTACTATGCGTCATAACGAGGGAAGTGACGTCACGACTGTTGAACCCTATTAGAAGAATCAGCCTCTAACATGTGGCCTGTTGTATCAATAGACGTAACGAAACTAACTAAAAGGTAAAAATGGACGGAAAGGCTTAAGATGGAAACAATACAAAACAATGGACGTTTCTTGTACAAACCCATCGTCAACATTCTTTTGGTTATTGTTTTGCTGACGAAGGGAATGCATCCGAACGTCCATTGTTTGTATCTTGTTTCCATCCAAAGCCGTTCCATTTTCACCTTTTGGTTACTATCATAACATTTATTCCTGTTCTGCGGTACTCTGACACTCACACAAAAAAAACCCCAACTTTGTTTAATATTTCGCCAGTAAAGATTTACTTCGAAAATTGGTCGATTACTATGACCTTCACCTTGTCCAAAAGTGTCAGGTCCGATGCTTCAAAGAAGCGTCAGATTTGACCCCTTTTGACAAGTTGAAGGTCATTTTAATCGATCAATATAATTCCAAGTAATTAATTAAATTACGATTAAATGCTAATTTAAATTAAATTAAATTTCCCTTTATTCATACCATAGGGGACATTTGTCTCTAGGGTCTATTCCAAGGAAAGACTGGAATTACTCAGGAGTCAGCCGTAGTGCAGCGTCGCAAATTGAGCTAGGGTGGAATGACTTGCTCAAGGCCAAACAGCGCAGCAGCGGGTGATCTAACTCGGTACTTTTCAGGTACGAATCAAAGACCGTACCGCTCAGCCACGCTGCTATCCAAAATTATCAAAATGTGTTTTTATCTAAACACGGCAAAATTTCTCTCCTTGAATTAGTTTCATTCTAGACAAGCTGTTGTTGTGTGTTTTCTGCAGATAATTTTTATAATGTTGTGAATTTTTTTTCAGAAGAAGAACGGTTCCCAATCCTCACAAGACACCAACGTCTGCTAATGTCGGGATGAGATAAGGACGATGTGGAGTTTGTTTGTTTGGGTCTAGATATTCTTTTTTCATTTATTTATTTATTTATTTCGCTTATAATTGTGACCATTCGTCTCGAAACGGTATTATGTCGGAATGAATTGGACCCGAAAAGTGACTTTAGAATTAAATTGATAGTAAATATCAAATTTTTGAGCTTTTGCATTGTGAGAAATTGTCTTCATTCCGTAACATAACAAATCGAAACAAATCCCAAGTTTCATGTTTTTGTCAATAAATTCAATTTTTTGCACCCAAGTCACCCCGACATAATACCGTTTCGAGACGAAGGCTCACATTTTTGTATTTTTTTTCTTTTTTTTTGTTCTGTTGTTGTTTTTGTTTTTGTTTTGTTTGTTATATGTTTTTTTTTTCTTCTATAACCAGTTTTTATGCCTTTTGAATCCATTTTATACGGTCGGGTTCTCGTGGAAGACATTAAAATCTAATTATTGATATTGGAATTGTCTTCACATTATTTGCCTTGATGTCACATTCTCTATCTAAAGATAATAGGAATTGGAGGGCGAGCAAGAAATTGAAAAATTGGGAAGGACACACGAGTGTAAGACAAAAAGCCAGAGAAAGTGTGTGTGTGTGTGTGTGTGTATGTGTGTATGTGTGTGTGTGTGTGTGTTTTAGCAGTCCCAGACAAGACAGATAAATATGTGCAAGAAACAAATTGCTAAAAGATTAGCCTTTGTCAACAAAATGCCCCAATAAATCTTAGATCTTCTGATTGGCAAATTATAAATATGTTACCGTCTAGGTGCACCTATTAGCAGGTCTGATAACCTGGTCCAATTATACGATTCCTAAAACCTGGAGGTGTCTTAATGAGTCAATAAATTGTAAATTAAAATAAAGTGAGTAAAAGTTTTACCCAACGTTTCAAAACGGTATTATGTCGGGATGAACCAGATGCTAAAAAGTAAAATTATAGCTGAACTGGTAACAAATATGAATTATTGGTGTTTAGCACTCTATAATATAATATTCATTCTCCTCAATAAAGCCTATAGACTCAACGCAAGTCTGATATTTCTGGATACAAATTCAGTTTTCAGCATCTTAATCATCCCGACTTAATACCGTTCTGAGACGTTGGGTCACAAATGACTCTTATAAAAGATGCAAAACAAAGGCCGATATGTCGTTTACTTTGTTTTGTAAAATCTATACATTTTATAATTCCTAACACTGTTGTAATGGGAAAAATATTTTGCGTTGGTTTTGAAGTATTTCCAGTACAACAATGAGACTATCACCGTTTGGGTTATCAGACCTGCAAAGAAGTACACATCGGTGACCATCAAACCTGGCAGAACATTTGCGAGCGAGCTGTCCATAGATTAAAAGTTATGAGGTTGGAAACGGTAGGGGCTGCCTGAAGCCTGTGATCGTGAAAATAGAAAACGATAGGGGCTGCCTGATGCCTGTGCTCGTGAAAATAGAAAACGGTAGGGGCTGCCTGAAGCCTGTGATCGTGAAAATACTAACGAAAGAATGAAAATGGAGAGGCTTCTTATGGGAACAATACAGACAATGGACGTTTTGGGTACAACCCCTTCGTCAGCACAACAAAACACAAATTAAAGTGGAAAACAAATGTGACCTCTCGTTTCAAAACGGTATTAAGTCGGGATATTTTGGACCAGTTTAACTATAATTTGACATTTTAGCACCTGGTACATCCCGACATAATACCGTTTTGAGACGAGGGGTCATAAATAAAATAAAATAAATTAGAATGCAAGTTATGAGGTTCCAACCCTGGCCCTGGATAACTGATCAGTTTTTTTTTATTCTTTGTTTTGTTTTGGGCTAAGTGTCTGCCACTGTATCATAATATTTCATCTTTTGTTATTCGATATGAAGGTCATTAAAATGTCTATTGTCATACATGTGACCCATTGTCCCAATACAGTAATATGTCAGGATCATCAAATAATAAAATTAGTTTCAAAGTCTCAATATGAAATTTTATCATCATTTTTTAGAAAAAAAAAAAACTATATTCGTGGGTGTATCTGTGTGGGCGTGTTTATGTGTATGTGTGTATATTTGATAGTATTGTCTAAAGAGTGATACATTTTGGATAAGGTAAATTTCTGGAATAAGATAAAGATAACAAGTTACGTAGCAGTGCCAGACGAAGCGAGAAAGAAAAATACAAGAAAAACAAACCATACCCAAAAAAAATAAAAATAAAAATCCTCGACTGTAAACACAATTCATACACAATTTTTTAGATCTTCGACTACATAGAAAACTAGACTGGTTTCCGCAATGGAAATTTACCCATCAGCATTTCCAACTGTCTAATGCAAGGCAACCAGATTTTTTTGGATCTAAATCGAATTTACAATGGTCATATATACAAAATTTAAATCTTTTTATTTTCTATCCCTGAAATATACGAGGCCGTTTTAATCTGAAAACTAACCAGGAAACTTGGTACTATCTAGATACGCTGATTTTTCATTCTGTCGAATTTTAGTGTGCAAGCGGTTGTCCCTTCATTTTCCGTCGCTGTCTTGTTTTTGTTCTGTTTAGTTTCTTAATAGGATTCAATAGTCTGATGTCACGTCGCCCAGCAACGAGCAGCTTGGTTCTAAACAAAGAGAATCGGTACTTTTTATTCTCCACGCTGGCGAGACCGTTTTCTCGTGTCATGTGATCAGAATGTAAAAAAGGCTCAAACATGATCAGATATATAATGTTTTTATCCTCTGGACATGCATTTATGCTCGTCGGAGAAATATTTCATCAGGGCATCCGCCATTGTTCCGATAGTTTAGAACCAGTTGCTAAGTTACTGTGCGTCATTACAAGGGAAGTGACTGTTGAAGGCTATTTAGATTTTTTCTTCTAAAAATACGATTATGTAAATGCCTTGCGGCATAGAGTGGGCGAGAAAGAATATAGAATGAAAAAAAGGGGGGAGGGGGGGGGGGGGGTGGGGGTCTGTGAATAGGTTTATATCGAAGATGTAGCAGGTTTGCTTGTTCGAAATAATTGAGAAGAATGGTGGATAACGTTTCTCAAACTGCTGTGGTATGAAATTTTGCAATTCAAATTAGATGTTTCCACTTTGAATTCAATCTTTTGAATCTGCTTCGCTCAAAGAAAATACCGTGTTGAGGCGTAGCCTTCGTAAAGTTATAGCCTAACACTGACCAAAAAAATGACGTTAAAATGCCAGTCTTTTGCCACTAAAGAAAACAAATCGTGAGTTGTATTCAATAGTTCGACCAATGAAATAACTTGTTTCCTTTATTTAGCTATACTAACAACTCACTCGACGCTACACAAGCCTAAAAAATGACGTCAAACTGCCAGTCCTAGAGGGTTCTTGTGTCAGGCTATATTATGTAAACGATGGCTAAGGTTGAGGCGGTACGAGATTACAATCAATATACGAGAAAGAAAGTGATACTCTATTGAGTGAATGCATTTGCTACCAAATTCAGTCCCTTGATCAGTGAACGAAATAATTGATGCTATCCTTTTAGCTAAAATACTCACACCATCTGCCAGCCGGATACAACGTACCAATAGACAAAACTCTTGTAATCTTGAACGTTTATAAGCCTAATCTGATAGAATAAGTGAGAACTAATCATTAAAGTTACTGGCTAAAAACAATAACAAAGAGTTGAGTGACCTCAATTTCGTTCCTTCTATAATACGCTTCAACAGTCGTAATGTCACTTACCTCGTAATGACGCAAGGTAATTTAGTAACTGGCTCTAAACTATCGGAACAATGGCGGACGCCCTTATGAAATACTTCCCCGACGAGCATAAAAGCGTATCCAGAGGAGAAAAAAAAACATTATGAGTCTGATCATTACTCCCACGACCGCATTCCCTTTATCGTTCAGCCTGTCGACTTGCCCTATATATTCAACAGCATCTCGTTTTTCAAACACATTAAAATATTCAACAAATTGAGTTTTATAAGCAGTGATTGTTTAAAAAGATGAAATTATAGAGGTGAAAAAATACATCTAGACAACGCACGTGAAATATTATGGCAACGTGACGTGATAAGTAGCATAACGAAATTTGAGCTAATGGGGGAAAATTAATATTGAAAGCTGAAAACTGCCGCAGGCAGGGAAAAAAACGCATTTTTAAATAGTAAGTTGAAACCCATAAACAATGCGAAAAATGTTTGTCTCAAATGAAGCCAAATTGATTCACGAGTAAATTGAATTTTTCAAGTAAACAAATCATATTGAAAATACTAAAAACAAGTTTAAAAAAAAACAAACTAAAAAAAACAAAACAAACAAAAGCAAAAACAAACCAAAAGTGTTTTTAAGAAAAATAAGTTTTCACTCATAAAGAGCACAAAACACACAAAAATGATGAGAAATAATCGCATTTCTCACTCCATTGAATCTCTCTCTCTCTCTCTCTCTCTCTCTCTCTCTCTCTCTCTCTCTCTCTCTCTCTCTCTCTCTCTCTCTCTTTCTTTCTTTCTTTCTCTCTCTCTCTCTCTCTTTTCTTCTTTTCTTTCTCTCTCTCTCTCTCTCTTTCTTTCTTTCGTTCTCTCTCTGTCTCTCTCCCTTTTCTCTCTCTCTCTCTCTCTCTCTCTCTCTCTCTCTACCTCTCTCTCTTTACTCACATTCTCTCACCGTACTCAGGTGTAAAATGAGTACATGACCGTTAACAACGTTGTCTTAGTCCGAAAAAAATGTAATATCGCCTAACAGGCGGCATGTCCGGTCCTACATGTTAAATGTTGCTGTTGACCAGGGACCCCTTTTAAAGCGCTTTGAGCACATTTAGTGGATATTGCGCTATACAAAGCTCAATTTTGTATAAGCTCAGTTTTAACTAAGTTTACGCTGTAACCGAAGGCACCACAAAAAATCATTAATCATTTTTATTTGTTTTTTGTTTGTTTGTTTGTTTGTTTGTTTGTTTTTTGTTTATGAAGTGGATGAAGGGGAAGAAGAGCTTAAGCAAATGAGAAAGGGGTTGGGTTAGTGGTGGAGATCATTACTTAAATTTCCGCCTGACAAGTACAGACAGCTGTTTGAAATAAAAAACCTTCTATATTGATTAATGTTCAAGCAATTGTTTCATCGTCGTTCTTTGATTGGGGTCGACCGTTTCGTTTCCACAAGGTGTCAAGTGGGCTTTCCGTCGATGCAACAAAAATTATTATTTATTATTTAAAAAAACAAATTTAAAAAAATTGATCTTTTATATAGTACAATATCCATTAAATGTGACCCCTCGTCTCAAAACGGTATTATGTCGGGATGGACCAGATGCTAAAAAGTCAAATTATAGTTAAACTGGTCATAAATATGAAACGTTGGTATTTAGCACAGTAAAATATGATATTCCTTCTCCTATATAAACCAAACTAATTCAACTTAAGCATGATATTTCTGGCTACAAATTAAATTTTCAGCATCTTAGTCATCCCGACTTAATACCGTTTTTAGACGAAGGGTCACAAATGTGCTCAAAGCGCTTTACAAGGGGTCCCTGGCCAACAGCAACATTTTAACATTTAGGACGGGAGTTGACGACTGTGTAATATTCGATGGAATCATTTTTATTCGGACAGAGATAACGCTGTTTACGGCCAGGTACTCATTTTACACCTGAGTATGGTGAGAGAATGTGAGTAAAGAGCGTTTTCCAAGGACTCAACTAATGCGCCGAGCGCGAGGCTCGAACCCAAGAACTTCCGATCCGAAAGCGAGTGCCATACCACAAGACCGCATAGCCGTACATATATTCTGCCGCTTTAAAAAAAAAAACAAAAACAACACAGTGTATATGCATTGGTATCCAATTAATAACACATACTGTGTTCTTCAATAACGCAGTAGTATTGTCCTCACATGGTTGTTTTTTTCTTTGTTTTTATTTTGGGGGGGGGGGGGGGGGGGGTTGTGTGGTGAGAATACTCTTCAACAGTCGTAACGTCACTTCCTTCCTAATGACGCATGGTAACTTAGTAACATTGGCTCTAAACCATCGGAACAATGGCGGACGCCCGTATGAAATATTTCTCCCGCGATCATAAAGGATATCCAGAGGAAAAAAACCCCATAAATTTGATCATGTTTTGACTTTTACACATTCTGATCACAAGGCATATGAAAAGCTCTAGCCAGCATGAAAAATAAAAAGTGATGATTTTCTTTGTTTTGAACCAAGATGGCCGCCGTTGTTTAGAACCAAGATGGCCGCCGTTGTTTAGAACCAAGATGGCTGCCGTTGCCGGGAGGCTTGACATCAGACTGTTGAATCGTATTCCCGTTTAATTATTTCCCCCGGAGCAATAATTATTATACCCGTCATTTAATTTGACCTCAACTACATTTTAAAATTAATAAGCTGAGATGACACACTTAAGAAACTGTTTCAAAAATGAAATTATTCTTTCAGGTTTTTGTTGTTGCTTTTGTTTTGTTTTTTTCTTGTTTTTTTTTCCTTGTTCCATAATTCATGTATTTATTTATTCATTCATTTATTAATATATCTATTTCTTTATTTCTGTATTTATTTATTCGTTTATTTATTTATTTATTTATTTATTTATTTATTTATTTATTTATTTATTTATTTATTTATTCATTTATTTATTTATTCATTTATTGTTGTCTTTCTTCCTCCATTTTTGTTTTCATCTTAAATTTTTTCTTTTAAAAATAAGTTTTGTTTATTTTTCTTGAAAAAAAAACGGCAGAGGACGTCGGGTGCTTGGTATGGGTAGGTCTAGCGGCTCTTCTCATTAATCTTAGTATTTTGTCCGTGCCCGACGTCCTTATCCGGAAGACGGCAGAGGACCGCAATGCCGGATCGTGGGCCGGAGTCAGTCTCCGGTGTGGGTTAGCCCTTAGGCACGCCTTGCCAGCAAATATATAATATGGATCTTGAAATTTCCCTTTACTTATTTTATATGGGCTCATTGTTGTAATAAAATATTGCTAAACCAATACAAAATGTACCAATCTGAAACATTGTTAAAACAAGCTTTTACCTAATTGGATTCAATAGTCTGATGTCACGTCGCCCAGCAACGGCGGCCGTCGTGGTTCTAAACAAAGAACATCAGTACTTTTTATTCTTCATGCTGGCTAGAACTTTCCAAATGTCTTGAGATCAGAATGTGTAAAAGTCAAAACACGAGAGATCAGATGTATAATGGTTTTTTTTTCTCTGGAAACGCTTTTATGCTCGCCGGAGAAATATTTCATAAGGGCGTCGGCCATTGTTCCGATAGTTTAGAGCCAGTTACTAAGTTACGAGGGAAGTGACGTTACCACTGTTGAAGCGTATTGCGTTCGACTATTTTTAGACTGCTAATAAGATGCTATCTAGTACACTGCGCAGAATAGCCAAACACTTTCTTTTTCCTTTTCGTGTGAAAACTTTTTTTTTTATTTAGGCTATCTACGAGATATCGATCGATTCAAATTACTTCACCTGTCCAAAACCTTAAGACTTCAAGGATTGATTGTGTCAGACTCGCCGTTGTTTGTTTGTTTGTTTTGTTTTGTTTTGTATCTTGTT
>NC_088366.1:61123379-61155879 GCF_034508935.2 Berghia stephanieae | reverse complement strand
AAGTGAGTTAGGGCGAGGTGACTTGCTCAAGGCCACACAACGCAGCGGCGGGTAATTGAACTTGGTACCTTTCGGGTAGGAACCAAAGACCGTACCACTGAGCCACGCTGCCCAAAGATAAATGTTTGTCGAACAAAAAAGATCATATTCAACAGTCATTTTTGTCTATATTATTTCATTATTGTATTTTCTATTCATCGTAATTTACATATCAGCAGTTATTGGTCCACAAAAAAATCTAGAATTTCATCTATTTTATATTTTATTTGACCCAATTTCCAAAAGGGTATGGGGGAAGAGTTTCATGTCAGGTTTAAACTTGAACATGGTCAGTTTGGTATCAAACGCATAACACATAGTCTTAACTTTGGTAGATAGGAGAATCAATTTGGCAAATATATAAAAAGGAAAAATATTAGTTTCATGGTTTTGAAGTGCAATTTTCTCAATTCTTTCATTGAAGGCTGATTAATGCTTTTGGTAACTATTTGCAAGTATAATAATAGATAATACATATTGCTATCAAAACTCTCTAGAAATCGTAAAACTGATTTATCTAAGGAAATATTCAGGCACTCGTTTCTGGGAAATCCGAAGTCATGCATTGCCAATGTTTGATAAAGCACAAGTAAATTAATAATGATTGAATTGAAAGAGGGTGGCTAGTGGCAAATGACTGTATAGTTATTGCTAGTGGTAAATGACTGTATAGTGATTGCTAGTGGCAAATGACTGTATAGTTATTGCTAGTGGTAAATGACTGTATAGTGATTGCTAGTGGCAAATGACTGTATAGTTATTGCTAGTGGTAAATGACTGTATAGTGATTGCTAGTGGCAAATGACTGTATAGTTATTGCTAGTGGCCATGTTTGAATCGGTCCATCGAGTCAAGTGACAAATTATGGCTTTTAGAAGCCATCAGCACTCGAATTATTCTGAAAAATCTGAAGTGATTGGCTAAATTAATGAAGTGGTAAATGAAATTTTGACCATACAAAACGCAAGCTCTCAGATTGAATGCCTCTGTAACCCTTTCCTTCTTACCAACTAGAGGAAAATTGCCGCATTTTTGACCTCTCGTCTCAAAACGGTATTAAGTCGGGATGATTAAGATGCTAAAAATGGAATTTGTAGCCAGAAATATCATGCTTACGTTGAATTTATTATGCTTTATAGAGGAGGAGGAATATCACAATTTACTGTGCTAAATACCAACGTTTCATATTTTTGACCATTCAACTATAATTTGACTTTTTAGCACCTGGTCCATTCCGACATAATACCGTTTTGAGACGAGGGGTCACATTTGTTTCTATAAGATGAATAATTTTTTCTTATTTAGATTTGTTTTGTAACGCTGTTTTCTTGTAAAGCTCTTTCTTCTGAAAATTATAAATATTATGTACACGTATACTTATGCTTTCAAATTGAGTTTTAAAATACAATTTTGTGGTGAGTAAGAATAACTTTTTGGGAATAATCCAGAATTAGTCGGTGCGTCGAGGGTTAACCCTCTCCTTACCACCTACAGCAAATCGTCACATTTGTTACGACACAATATACATCTTTTTCTTTTCAGATTTATTTTGCACATCACAAACATTGAAAATGATGTTTGATTAATTAGTTAATAAGAACATAAAGATGTTTTGAAGAGATATTTTTTGAGTTTAAAAAATCTATTTTTCTGCTGGATAAGCCTGCCATTTTGGGAAAATACTGAAACGTATTGGTAAGGAGAGAGTTAATATGCATGCTTCAAGCTTCAGATTAAATTACGGAAGGATTTTTATATACTTTTTAATTTTGTTGTTGATCACTTGCTTTGATAATCGGAGGCTAAGAATAATAATGGCTATGTTTAATAATTCATGTATCTTTAAACGCAACAAATTGAAAAAATTATGTGCAGTTATATAGCGCAAACTTGTGGGATCCACCATACTCCATTTACTTCAAAGTGCCTCATAAAAGTATTATTTTCACTATAATATAATATAACAAAGACCCGAGTGACGTCAACGTCATACCTATAGATATTATGCAGATGACGTCACTCCGGTCTTTTATTGTTTTTGCCATCCGCGTTTGTGAGTTGTTCTCACTAAACTGTATTAACCAGACTATAAAAGTTCATGGTAACACAGAGTTTTTGTGTTGGTCTTTATAGATAGTATGCAGATGACGTCACTCAGGCCTTTGTTATTGTTTTGCATCGCCGTTTGTGAGTTGTTCTCACTAAACTGTATTAATCAGACTATAAAAGTTCATGGTTACACAGAGTTTGTGTGTTGGTCCGTTATACTTCCGGATGGCAATGTTGTGAACTCCTTGGCCAAGCGCATTCTATCTATACTTCCGATGGCAATGTTGTGAACTCCTTGGCCAAGCGCATTCTATCTATAGTCTGGTAAATACGGTTTAGTGAGAGATTACTCATAAACGCGGATGGCAAAAAACAATAACAAAGACCTGAGTGACGTCAACTTCATTCAGTCTATCTATAGATAGAACGAAGATGACGTCATTCAAGCCTTTGTTATTGTATTTTGCCATCCGCGTTTGTGAGTGATTCTCACGAAACCGTATGAACCAGACTATAAAAGTTCATGGTACACACAGTTTTGTGTGTTGTACCGTTATACTTCCGGATGGCAATGTTATGACTTCTTAGCCAAACGCATTCTATCTATAGAGGGTCGGTAAAACACAGACAAAATCCAATCAACCAAACTTTACGACGTTCGTGACGTCACGTCTAGACCGATTATCGTCTAGATACTCAAATTATAGACACATCAGTATTCTGAATGAAGTCTACATCATTATAGTATTCCCCTTGGACTCAAAAGAGATCACTTAAATCCTCTACATCATCATATAACTGCCATAATATATATCCTACTACCGTGCTCTGACAAAAAGTATTATGTGTATTAAAGATTTGGCCAGAATATGTGTAACCTGCAATCTGAACTCTCTCCTTACTCAACATTTTCCGGATTTTAAGGCCATTACCAACCAACATAAAAATTGATTTTTAAAACTCTAAGGGGCAGCGTGGCTCAGCGGTACGGTCTTTGCTTCGAACCCGAAAGTTATCGAGTTCGATTACCCACCTCTGAGCAAGTCACCTCGCCTTAGTTCAATTTGCGGCGCTGCACTGCTGCTGACGCCTGGGTTATTCCAGTCTTCCCTTGGAATAGACCCTAGAGACAAATTTCCCCTAAAGGATGAATAAAGGGAATTTTATTTCATTAATTTATTTACATGCTATACATATCTACATCATTTTGTTCATCAAAACACTTTCTACAACACATCGTTTAATTATAACAAATTAATGTCATAAAAATTTTGTACAGTAGAAATTTATTTGATAATTGTAACAGCGTACTTGAATTTTTCATTCTGCTTTGTCTGACACTACATACAGCTTTTAAATCATTAGGGGTAGCGTGGCTCAGCGGTACGGTCTTTGCCTCGTACCCGAAAGGTACCGAGTTCGATAACAGGCTGTGTGGCCTTGAGCAAGTCACCTCGCCCTAGCTCAATTTTCGGCACTGCACTGCGGCGGACGCCTCGGTTATTCCATTCTTTCCTTGGAATAGACCCCAGAGACAACTTTCCCCTATGGGATGAATAAAGGGAAATTAATTTTAATTAATTAATTTAATTTAAACCACTGCTTGCTCTTTGATATGTCATTTTGATTTTGTGTCGAGATGATAAAGGGCTTGAAATTGAATTTATAGCCACAAATATAACGATAAATATTGAATTGTAAGCTGCAATTTATTATTATTATTAGACGAAGACAGATTCTGTGGACGTTTCGGGTTTTTCCCCCCTTTATCAACACAACAGGTAGAATGAAACACTTCAGCAGACGAATGAGATAATGGCGTGATGGCGATAGTGGCGTTGTTAAGGGGAATCATTTTACAGTGTTGAAATTATTCATATATTTATAAAGCGCGGCTCAGGCTGTGAAACCGCTCCTTATATATATATATATATATATATATATAATATATATATATATATATAATATATATTTTACATCATATTTCCAAAATCAATTTATCTTACTGTGTAAATTATAACACGTCAAAACAAACAAAAATTTCCTTTTTGGGATGTAATAAAGTATTATTATTATCATTATTATTATTATTAGGGTTAGGGTTAGGGTTAGGGTTATATTTCAATAGTACAAACTTCGACTCAACAAGAAATGAAATCAGTAGGAAAGTGCCAGTATAGACAATAGAGAATACATATTTCGCGGCGGCGATGGGGGCTCGAACCCGCGACCTTATTAGTACGACAACTCCGCCTAGCCAGGGGAGAGCGTGACTCTACAGTATGAGCTATCCACCACTCCAAAAAAAGTTGTTTCCAGCTCTATATCTATCTTCGTCTAACTTCGTCTTATCATTTTCATTGTAAACTCGCTTTTAATGGTCTTATTCATCTCGACATAATACCGTTTAGACAAGATGGGTCACATGTTTAAATTGAGACTTAAAAAATTGAGCTTTTATATAGCGCAATATCCACTCAATGTGCTCAAAGTGCCTTACAAGGGGTCCCTGGTCAACAGCAACATTTAACATGTAGGACGGGACATAACGCCTATTAGGCGATATTAGAATTTTTCGGACAAAGACCACGCTGTTAACGGCCATGTACTCATTTTACACCTGAGTACCGTGAGAGAATGTGAGTTAATGTGAGTAAAGAGTCTTTTCCAAGGACTCAACTATGCGCCGAGCGCGAGGATCGAACCCAGGATCTTCCGATCCGAAAGCGAGTGTCATACCACTTACCCACATAGCCTTATGAGCTTTATAATATAGCGCAATATTCACCAAGCGTGCTCAAAGCCCTTTCCAAGGGACTCCTAGCCAAAAGTAACACTTAACATGCAGGACTGACTATACATGACGCCTGTGAGGAGATATTACAATTTTTCTGACAAGATACAACACTGTTAACGGCAAGGTACTTATTATACATCTAAGTACGGTGAGACCATATGAGTAAAGAGCCGTGTCCAAGGACTCAACCATGCACCGCTCAGAGCGAGACTCGAACCCTGGACTTTCCGATCCTTACCACAAGACCACCTAGTCGCACAACACATTATATTTAGTAGATAAATATTAAATTAAATATGGTTAGGGTTAAAAACAGCCCCAAATTGTCAAAAATTCTCAAGTCCAATTTTTCATTGAAATCTGATGTTTTAGATTTAAAAAAAAGTAAGTATGGGGTCTTTTTGAACTGAATTTTTTTCTGACCAATTCTTTTAATGTGTTCTCTCTCTCTCTCTCTCTCTCTCTCTCTCTCTCTCTCTCTCTCTCTCTCTCTCTCTCTCTCTCTCTCTCTCTCTCTCTCTCTCTCTCTCTCTCTCTCTCTCTCAGACTACAACTGTTTTAGTCCTGTGATGTTTTCAAAATGAATTACTTTCGGATCGTAAAACACGAATAATCCAACAGTATTCGTTTTCATTACATATAAGGGAAAGAATCCAAAATGAGATAAGAAAAACATATTATTAAAAAGTCGCACTTTATTAGATTTCCTGCGAAATTTGTGAAATAATTCTTAAATCTGCTTTAAACACAATTTGTGTCTGGACTGGACAGACAAGCATAACCTTGTTATTCTCAAGTCTACTTTGTAAGATGTGAGGATGTTGTGATCTTACTAAGTTAAAAATAAAATAATGCCAACGACAAGCGAAAGATAAGATTATAAGTTTAATAATAAATAGACGAAGTGACTTTTACTCCAATCGGAAGTAGTCAACCGGAAAGTAAACAAAATAAGAAGTGGCCAGATAATTTAGGGAGAAATCCACTAAACACTATTGAACGCCACAATATCCACCCGTATGATTGACACCCTATATTATTATTGTATTGTTATGCAATGGGAATATTCGACTTAGGTCTTCTGTAATAGGATTCAATAGTCTGATGTCACGTCCGCCCAGCAACCAGGAGCTTGGTTCTAAATAAAGAAAATCTGTACTTTGTATTCTTCATGCTGGCTAGAACGTTTTCACGTGTCATGTGATCAGAAAGTATAAAAGTCAAAACACGATCAGATTTACCATGTTTTTCTCCTCTGGATATACTTTTATGCTCGTCGGAGAAGTATTTCATAAGGGCGTCCGCCATTGTTCCGATAGTTTAGAACCAGTTACTAAGTTACTACGCGTCAATACGAAGGAAGTGACGTCATGACTGTTGAATCCAATTATAACATCTTGGAATAATACGTCTTCTTTGAAATCTCAAATTTAACTATACGTGACAAAATTAGTAGTCGTCTAAAATGTGACCTATCGTCTCAAAACGGTATTATGTCGGGATGAACCAGATACTAAAAAGTCAAATTAGAACCAAACTGATAAAATATTCTGAATTATTGGTAAAATATGATATTCATTCTCCTCAATAAAACATACAAACTCAACCCAAGTTTTAATTTCTAGGTATAAATTCAATATTTTGCATCTTAGCATTCCCGACATAATACCGTTTTGAGACGAGGGGTCACAAATGAAGCAGAAATTCTGATACCAAAAAAAAAGTAAAATTTCTGCGGACAAAATGGATTACTTTATTGACTGGATCAAACACAATTTGCGGCGGACTGGACAGATAACCATAATCCTTTTATTCTCAAGTCTAAACCAACTCCTAAGTTGATGGACGCCCTATAATTCATTGTTATGTAATGAGGATATTCATATTAGATCTTCTATGAGTTTAGAAGACATCGTGGAATAATACGTGTATGTCTGTGCGGCTATTTGGTCTAGTGGTATGACACTCTCTTTCGGATCGGAAGGTCCTGGGTTCGAGCCTCGCTCGGCGCATAGTCGCGTCCTATGAAAAAAAGGCTCTTTACTCACTTTCTCTCGCCGTATTTTCAGGTGTAAAATGAGTACCTGGTCGTTAACAGTGTTGTCTCTGTCAGAAAAAATTGTAATATCGCCTATCAGGCGTCATGTCTCGTGCTGCATGTTACGTGTGTTGCTGTTGGTCAGGGACTCTTTGTAAAGCGCTTTGAGGACATTTAGTGGATATAGCGCTATATAAAAGCTCTAGTTTATGCAATGGGAATATTCATATTAGGTTTTCTATAAGTATAACAGCGTGGAATAATACGTGTAGGTATGTCTTCTTAGAAATCTCAAGTTCATGAAAAGTTGGTGATCATCACAAATAAAGATTTAAAAATGTGGCCAAAATGGAAAAAAAAAAGAAGAAAAGTTTATGTGCCACACAGCTGTTTTGGCGGGAGCGCAGTCAGGAAAACAACAATAAACACAAAAGAACCATTTTTTTAAAATAATAAATAATTGAGCTTTATATAGCGCAATATCAACTAAATGTGCTCAAAGCGCTTTACCCGGGGTCCCTAGTCAACAGCAACATTTAACATGTAGGACGGGATATGTTGACGCCTGTTAGGCGATATTACAATTTTCCGGACAAAGACAACGCTGTTAACGGTCAGGTACTCATTTTACACCTGAGTACGGTGAGAGAATGTGAGTAAAGAGCCTTTTCTAAGGACTCAACTATGCGCCGAGCGCGAGGCTCGAACCCAGGACCTTCCGATCCGAAAGCGAGTGTCATACCACAAGACCACATAGCCGCACAATAATAGGAGTATATAATTGGTTTGTTATTTATCAATAGCCATTTAAAATACAATTTGCATTTTTTTTAACCTCAGGCATGGGAGACACCCAATGTTTGTCGTCGCTTTGCCAATTTAGATTTATCTCCGTCTTCTAAATACGACAATAAACAGGTATATAAGGGTATTGACCTTAAAAAAATAATTAAAAAATGAAACAATAAATAAATAAAAAGTAAAAAAAAATTAAAAACCATTGGGATAATAACAGCAAAAAAAAAATAAAAAAATACAATTTTCTGTTTGACAAGATGGCCATAAGACATAACGTTGTTATGCGAGAGTCACGAGTCTACAAGTTACCGCCCTATATAATTATAGAATTATGTATCAATGCGCGCTGGGAATATTCGATTCGGGTCTCCTGTCTTGGAAAAGGCTTGGCTGTCTTATTCTATCAAAACATGTTCTATCATGTTAATAGGCTTCAACAGTCGTGACGTCATTTCCCTCGCAATTACGCATAGTAATGGAGGAAAATATACTGTAAAAACTCATTAACTTATTTCCTTAACGAGCGGTTTCCTTAAAACCAATATAAGATGGGGGGAAAAAAAGAAAGCAAACACCCCATTTTATGTCATTTGCTGTTCCCAACTCTATACCAAGACCTTACATCTTCCAGTAAGTGGTTCTAATCTATTGGAACAATGGCGGACGCCCTTATGAAATACTTCTCCGACGAGCATAAGTGTGTATCCAGAGAAGAAAAACATTATAAATATGATCATGTTTTGACTTTTATACATTCTGATCACATGACATGTGAAAAAATTCTAACCAGCATGAAGAATAAAAAGTACCGATTTTCTTTGTTTAGAACCAAGCTTCTCGTTGTTGGCCGTACGTGACATCAGACTATTCAATCCAATTAGAAAACCTTTACTTTCAAATATTTCGACCGATTTCAATGATCTAAAACAAACAAGACCAACAAGAAGAGACAGACATCGGGTGGTTGCAAAATAAAAAACAAGCAAACAAACAAACATACAAACATACAAACAAACAAAACTTTAAGTTTATATAGCCCAATATCAAATGTGACCTCTCATCTCAAAACCGTATTAAGTCGGGATGATTAAAATGCTGAAAATGGAATTTGTAGCCAGAAATATCATGCTTACGTTGAGTTTATATACTTTATAGAGGAGAAGGAATATCATATTTTACTGTGCTAAATACCAACGTTTCATGTTTTGAACAGTTTAACTATAACTTCACTTTTAAGCATCTGGTCCATCCTGACATTATACCGTTTTGAGACGAGGTGTCACAAATGATGACGATGTAACAACATCATTTAATTTTTGAAATACAAAAGAGACTAGATAATAAGAAAGCAGACATTGGTTTCTTGTAAGACATGACCCACATTAGACGTCAACTCAAATAAATTATCAATTTGTTGGCGATCGCTGACTTTTAAAATTCTAGCCCCAGGATTTAGAAGGATTTCAAGGCATTTCCATCACTACAGTTTGAAGACACTTTTTAAAACGATACGTATACCAGATGCATCTTCAGTCATCAAACACTGCATCGATTTCTCATTTGTAACGCATGGCCTTATTCCTTAAATCGCCCAGAGCTACGAGCTCATTATATTTGCAGGTCTGGTAACCACCACAATTATGGGCCTGTTTTTTTACATTGTTGTTACATTAAAAAAAAATGTTTACGATAACTACTATGTTACTAGTGTGCATCTTGTGTGAGTGTGTCTATGTCAATATTGTATTGTTATAAATGTGTAACCAACTGACAAATTGCCACCTTTTTGGGGGACAATAAAGATATTATTATTTTTTATTATTATTATTATTATTATTATTATATTATTATTATTATTATTATTATTATTATTATTATTATTATTACAATGGCACTATTACACATTGAGTTATCAGGCATATTTATTATGATCATTTGTAATCGTCAGCCTGAAGCATATGTCTGTATTCAATATGGACTGACATGGAGGAAAATATACTGTAAACCTCTAATTATTTCCTTAACGAGCGGTATTCTTAAAACCAATACAAGTCGGGAAAAAGTAAACACCCCATTTTATGTCATTTGCTGTTCCCAACTCTATATCAAGACCTTACATCTTCCAGTAATTCTTGTTGTTTTCATTCCGCTAAGAAGATAAGAAAGAAATTTTAATTCTAGTTTTCTGTCGTATTCAGAAGAAATCACATATTTAGATATTTGGCCAGAAAACTCATCCTTCGAATCTCCATCGATTAAAATGACACTCATTTTATGCAAAAACTCTCAAACCTGGGACTTCACGTAGGCGACAGATTTGAGAGTTTTGACATGATGAGAGTAATTTTATTCGCTCGATATTTATTTGAAGGATGAGTTTTCTGCCCAAAATTTAAAATACGTGTTGTTATTTTAAGGGACATCAGTATTGACATAGCGCCCCAAACTGATGAATTTCTAACACGCAAGTCCCACAATCCATTACGTTTATAACCGGAAGGCACACAGAGTGAAAGACGAGGAGGATAGGAGACAATATTATTATTTATTTTGTTTGCTTTGGACGAGTTTCGTTCTGTTTGAACAAGGATTCTATTAAAGGGAGACAGAGCGGTACTTAATAAATATGGTTACAACATAGTTAAGAAGAAGAAGAGGTAGATGTAGTAGTAGTAGTAGTAGTAGTAGTAGTAGTAGTAGTAGTAGTAGTTAGTAGTAGTAGTAGTAGTAGTAGTAGTAGTAGTAGTAGTAGTATTAGTAATAGTAGTAGTAGAGGAAGAAGAAGAAGAGGTAGTAGTAGTAGTAGTAGTAGTAGTAGTAGTAGTAGTAGTAGTAGTAGTAGTAGTAGTAGTAGTAGTAGTAGTAGTAGTAGTAGTAGTAAAAGAAGAAGAAGAAGAAAGAAGAAGAAGAAGAAGAGAAGAAGAAGAAGAAAGATACTATCTCTATAGGTAGTATGCGCTTGGCTAAGAAGTTCACAACATTGCCATCCGGAAGTATAACGGATCGACCCACAACTCTGTGTAACCTTGAACTTTTATAGTTTGGATAATACCGTTTAGTGAGCATTACTCATAAACGTGGATGGCAAAAACAATAACAAAACAATAGTGACGTCAACTTCATTATATCTATATCTGAAACTTTAACAACAACAAAAAGTATTTTTCTGTCTGGGGTGGGGGGGGGGGGGGTCAACATCATTAAAATTTTGACTTTATACTCATTTTTTTTCTTCATTTGAGTCATGTGGTCTTGTGGTTTGACACTCGCTTTCGGATCGGAAAGTCCTGGGTTTGAGCTTCGCGCTCGGCGCATAGTTGAGTCCTTGGAAAAGACTCTTTACTTACATTCTGTCACCGTACTCAGGTGTAAAATGAGTACCTGGCCGTTAACACCGTTGTCTTTGTCGGAAAATCATATTATGCAATATCGCCTAACAGGCGCGTCATGTCTCGTTTCTACATGTTACGTGTTGTTGTTGGACAGGGACCCTTTGTAAAGAGCTTTGAGCACGTTTAGTGGATATTGCGTATATAAATGCTCTTTTTTTTATATAAATTATGCACTATATCAAGTTGACACGTTGGGATACACACAATTTCACCTGTGCGTAGTAACCACACTTCCAATTACTTTCCAAATCTCTAGTTAATGCGATTGGTATTATTCGACCCGACGTGTACATATATGCAGGTCTGACTTATGGGCCAAGTTTCATAATGTTGTAATGGACGATATTTTGCGTCCTATTTTTTTTAGATTTCCATTACAACAATGAGTCCATAATAACAATAATTTGGACAATAAAGATTATTATTATTATTGTTATTATTATTATTATTATTGTTATTATTATTATTATTATTATTATTATTATTATTATTATTATTATTATTATTATTATTATTATTATTATTATTATTATTATTATTATTATTATTTGTTATTATTATTATTATTATTATTATTATTATTATTATTATTATTATTATTATTATTATTATTATTATTTATTATTATTATTATTATTATTATTATTATTATTATTATTATTATTATTATTTTATTATTATTATTATTATTATTATTATTATTATTATTATTATTATTATTATTATTATTATTATTATTATTATTATCATTATTATTATTACTATAAGAAATTGGGTTATCAGACCTGTAAATAAGTGCACGTCGAGTTGACCCAATTAGATTTTGATAGACCAGTCTATATTATAATATACTCCCATGTGTTGATAAAACGCTTTATTTTTCATTTTGGCTGGAAAATATTTACACCAATTAATGATGAATGCCCCTCAACATGTCAATAATCCCAGCCAGGTCTTCCTAAGAAATTCCAGAATTCAAACTTTTTATCAACTTCGGGGTCATTATAATTGATCGATTTGAAGCGATTTTTCTGGCCAAAATAAAAAAAAGAAGAAGAAAAGCGTGTTTTGCTGGCGCACGGCCATAATGTCTGAGATTGACCCGTGGCTATCAAAAATGTACGGACACAGTGAGTGTGGTTGACCGATATTATAGGCAAAAGGATTGACCTATATTAATATCATTTTCTTTTTATCATCCGAAATTACAATCACGTGATCCTGCCAGATGTAATGAGTTGTTTTGGGCAACAGTATTATATTGCATAAATTCTATGCCGGAAATTGGCTTTATGAGAGGTCCAGAGAAAAAAAAAAACAGATCGAAATACGCTTCAACAGTCGTAACGTCACTTCCCTCGTAATGACGCATAGTAACTTAGAACTGGCTCTAAACTATCAGAACAATGGCGGACGCCCTTATGAAATATTTTTTCAGACGAGCATAAAAACGTATCCAGAAGAAAAAAACCCATTATAAATCTAATCATGTTTTGACTTTTACACATTCTGATCACAAGACATATGAAAAGTTCTAGCCAGCATGAAGAATGAAAAGTACAGATTTTCTTTGTGTAGAACCACGATGGCCGCCGTTGCTGGGCGACGTGACATCAGACCATTGAATCCAATTGGCTTTGTGAACTGTCCAGAGAAAAATAGATCGATACTGGAAAAGTGTTAGCTGGCTGGCTGTTGTTGGGCACCGCCGAAAATAAGTAATAGAGATGCAATGCCCTATCTACTCATCTACTTCGCCGTTTGTGACACGTGTTAAATGACTATCAAAGCATCTAAATAAAACATTTATATAGCACACATCCACATTTATATTTATCACAACAATGCCATTTTCGTTGTGGGGGAGGGGGGGGGGGGGGGGGGGAGGGGCGTCATCCACATATTGTCCAAATTGCAATGCCGCGCGCAACACGGACATACTGTCTATGTCCAGCTGCGAATTCCAAGGGATTCGTCCAAGCTGTTAATATCTAATTCATTGCTCATTATTTTGGTAGAGGGTAAACATAAAAATGTCACATGATTTGTCTTTGGCATATAAGCAGACAATAAACCCAGTTTCATATTCAAGAATTTTCTAATTACTTTTCGAATTTTAAGTTTCATTTTTGTGATTGCCTCCCTTGGGTGATGTCAGGAGTCTAAACTTTCCCTCTTCAACTCTCTCCATACCGATCCCTGTTAGTATTTTCCCAAAATGGTAGACTTTCCCAGCAGACAAATTGATTTTTAAAACTCAAACAATCTCTCTATAAAACAATTTTATGTTCTTATTCATTAAATAAAGAGCATTATTCAAAGCTTGTGATGTACAAAATAAATCTGAATAAGAAAAAATGTATATTGTGTCGTAGCAAATGTGACGAATTTGCTGTATGTGGTAAGGAGAGGGTTAACTTTAAACAGAACAGCGGAAAAAAAACTACAACAATCTTTATTGTTTGTAGTCTCCGCTGCTCGATTTATAGAGGGAAAGTTTGGACCTCTGCCACCACTCAAGGGAGGCAATCACGCAATTTCTAAAAAGTGGACATCTGTGATTTTTTCCATGTGTTCTTCAATTCCATTCTACAACATCTCAGGCACAAGTTCCAAATAAACTCAAAAACGACAATGAAGAAATCCCGTAAAGTCTCTATAATATGACTTCAAACCAACGACTTTATAGACAGAATGAAGCTGACGTCACTCGGGTCTTTGTTATTGTTTTTTTATTTACCATCCGCGTTTGTGAGTTCTTCTCACTAAACTGTATTAACCAGACTATAAACGTTCTGGTTAAACAGAGTTTTGTGTGTTGGTCCGTTATACTTCCGGATGGCAATGTTATGAGCATACTATCTATAAATCCCTGTACTGGCTTAACCATCTTTAACTTATAGCCTGACACTTACCAAAGAATGACGTCAAAATGCCAGTCTTTTTGGGTTTCAGTGTCAGGCTATAATTAACGATGGCTACGGTACTATCTAGTCAGTGACTGAACTCACAATTGCACTCATTCCCTCTCTGTCAGAGACGCCATGTCTCTTCACAGGAGTGGCCATTTGCATATTCAAATAAGATACCGTCATTTATGCCAGTACAGATTTGTTACCGTATGTGAGATGTTAATCACCGCCCCTACACCTGCTGTACACGGACTAAACGCCTTTTTAAAAAAAGATTTGGCCAGAAAAAAAAAATTACTTTATATTGTATTGATCAATTAGATTTACCCCTAAAACTAGATATCACAAATTCTTAAATTTGAGGCTCGGGTTTTAGAATATTTGTGACGCAACGTTTCAAAACGGTATTATGTCGGGATGAACAAGATGCTAAAAAGTCAAATTAAAGCTGAACTGGTAAAAAATATGAATTATTGGTATTTAGCACTCTAAGATATGATATTCATTCTCCTCAATAAAGCATATAGACTCAACGCAAATTCAGTTTTTAGCATCTTAATCATCCCGACTTAATACCGTTTTGATACGTCGGGTCACATATTATATTGATCAATTAAACTCCCCCTAAACCTATCACAAATGTGACCCCCCCCCCCCCCGTCTCAAAGCGGTATTATGTCGGGATCCATTAGGTTAGGGAAATTGAATACATTGCGACAAATATCAAGCTTGGGTTTAATTTCTGTACGTCATGCTGGAGTATAAATACTATTTCTTACTTTACAAAAACTTCTAAGGTCCAATTTCTCATTATTCTATCTTTAAATTCACTTTTTGGGGTCTGAATCTTCCCGACATAATACCGTTTTGAGACGGAGGGTCACAAATTCTTAAATTTAAGGCTCGGGTTTTAGAATATTTGAAATGCTGCGGTCATTTTGGACGATCGACATAATATTAAGTTTTCTGAACAAAAGGGGAAAAGGTCATCTGTCATAGTTCAGCACTACATGCAACGGCTACTGATGATTCCACTGAAGGATATACAGCAGAAAGCAATTTATTTACAGTGACCGCTACAGTGACCTTTGCAAAGTCAAGTGGCCACAGCTTTCAAATTAGATGTTGCTCCTAAAACCTGTGTTGGATACACTGTTAGTGAGGGCACTCATGTAGGATACGTTTTGCGCTATAGAAACCGGGATTAACTCCGGCTCCATGGCCCTATGGCTCTCAATGACTACTTTTTAAAATATGTGACCTTTCGTCTCGAAACGGTATGATGTCGGAATGAATTGGACCCGAAAAGTGACTTTAGAATTAAATTGATAGTAAATACCAATTTTTGAGCTTTTGTATTGTGAGAAATTGTCTTCATTCTGTAACATAACAACTCGAAACAAACCCAAGTTTCATGTTTTTGTCAATAAATTCAATTTTTTTTTGCACCCAAGTCATCCCGACATAATACCGTTTAGAGACGGTGAGTCACATATATTTGGAAAATAAAAATTTTATGTTATTTTTTATTTAAATATACGTTGTTGAATTAGGGCGAGGTGACTTGCTCAAAGCCTCACATCACAGCGGCCGGTGATCGAACTCGGTACCTTTCGGGTACGAAGCAAAGACCGTACCGCTGAGTCATGCTGCCCATTGTAGGACACTTCATATAATACAAATCTCATCTCACCATAGAGACATGACAGTGCACAACTTGGCCATCTACGACGGATATCTATTTAAACATATTTTTAAAAAATGATCTTTATATAGCGCAATATCCACTAAATGTGCTCAAACCGCTTTACAAAGGGTCCCTGGTCAACAGCAACATTTAACATATAGGACGGGACATGACGCATGTTAGGCATATATTACAATTTTTCGGACAAAGACAACGCTGTTAACGGCCAAGTACTCATTTTACACCTGAGTACGGTGAGAGAATAAGAGTAAAGAGCCTTTTCCAAGGACTGAACTGAGCGCGAGACTCGAACCAAGGACCTTCTGATCCGAAAGTGAGTGTCATACCACTAGACCACATAGATGCACTTTAGCAGTCTGTTGACTTCAAAATTGCAATATAATTTATTCGCTAATAAAACAACAATTAGACCATTTTAGAACCAAAAAAAAAAAAATAGTATATGAACTATCTAGATGGTTTAAGTATTTTTTTTTTTGGATATGACATCAAAATAATCATTATACATTTTGACTGATACTGTTTCTTTATTCTAAGTTTCAAACAAATGTAATGGCAATGTATCAAAGGTTGGGCTCTTTTTTATTATTGTCGAGACTCAAATCGAAGGCTTGGGTTTGAGAATATTTTACATTTTGCAATCATTTTGGTCTATATGGATTTTTTTATGGATAACATGAAAAAGGGCCATCTGTCAATGTTCATACACACACACATACAGAGAGAGAGAGAGAGAGAGAGAGAGAGAGAAAGAGAGAGAAAGAGAGAGCGGGAGAGATAGATAGATAGAGATAGATAGATAGATAGACAGACAGACAGACAGATAGATGGATAGATAGATAGATAGATAAATAGATAGATAGATAGACAGACAGACAGACAGATAGATAGATTTATAGATAGATAGAAGAGAGATAGATAGATAGATAGATAGAAGAGAGAGATAGATAGATAGAAGAGAGAGAGAGATAGATAGATAGATAGAAGAGAGAGAGATAGAAAGATAGAAGAGAGAGAGAGAGAGAGAGAGAGAGAGAGAGAGAGAGAGAGAGAGAGAGAGAGAGATCCATCTTCAACCCATCGACCAATAATTGTTATACAATAGTGACAGAAACGATCATCATAATACATAGAACGCTATTCAATCTCAATTTGATCTGCCAACACTCATTGCGTCTTTCGTAAACAAACAAAAAACAACAACAAAAACAACAGAACAACGGATGAGAGTTGAAGTTAAATAAATAATAATATAGCTAATAATGTGAAATTGAATGTAAGCTTCAATTTAATTACAAAAACATATCAAATGAACGTTTCGGGTTTCCCCTTTAGCAACAACAAAACAGGATGTATGAAACACCACAGATGAGTGAGTTAATGTGGTAGTCATCTTAACTGGATAAACCCGAAACGTTCATTTGATTTGTTTTTGTAATTAAATTGAAGCTAACATTCAATTTCACATTATTATCTATTTTTTCGAGCTTTTAAATTAAATGATAGTATAATCATTATCATCATCATCGTTGGTTGAAGCACATAGAATAGCCTTGGGATTCATAGTATTGAACGGTCGGTCGAGAATGACCCACAGTCGAAAACTGGGGTTACTCAACAAACTTTCGAAGGTTAACGATAATGTCTATTATTCTATCCACTATCCTGGCGATGAGAAATCAATTTGTCAAGGGGAGTTAAATCGCCCATCGACTCAATCCGATGACGTGGTTTGTTGTGTTATTCAACAAGAATCACAAGGGGGGACAACCGTACACAGACAAAACGATTTTTTTCCAGTTGATCGCGGTGTGACTTTTTTACGAAACCCGCCGAAACCCAGTCCCAGGTTCACTCCCCAATAGTGTACACTTCCCTGAGTCACAGGTTCACTCCTCACTGCTACCTACTCACCATAGCTTTGTCGGGTTTCGTCGGGCTTCGTCAGGTTTCATCGGGTTTCGGCGGGTTTCGTAAAAAAGACACAGCCGTTGATCGGGATTGTTAAACATTTCAAATATCAAACAAATTCAGATGGCTCTTAGTAGTATTCTTTCAAAGCCATTTGGTCCATGGAGCCGAAGTTTGTCCCGCTTAATATAGCGTGAAGCGGACAATGGCAATTGCTTGCTACCCTTTGGCAAGGACGCTAGTTTATCACAAAGCACTTTCTGCAAGATATAACAGACCCAGCGACCCAATCTGGCTAGAAATGAGGTCGGTGGGAGGGGGGGGGGGTTAGAAAAAAATCGACTGCACCCGAGATCAATTTCTGTCCCTTTGCTTGTGAAGCGAGTGCTCCACCAATAGACTATAGAAATGCCCAGGACGACCCTCAGCTTATAAAATTATCAAACTATTAAAATTATCTTCGTTGATGGAATATCAGGTCTGAAATATACCTTTTTACAAGATTATCTTTCTTCATCGGTACCTGATATCTTTTTGAAAAATTCTGACAAATTGAAAAAGAGAGACATCATGAAGTCCATAGTATCTCCCCCCCCCCCCCCCCCCCCCCCGGATTTTTCACCCGCTGATTATCAATCAAGCAATGCTGGTAACCGGGTCTAATACAGAATTGACAAATTTCACTTTTTACTTTAATTTACTTCACCCGACGAAGTGGCCGAGTGGTTAAGGTGTTGCACTGTGATCTGGACGGTCCTGGGAGCCTCGCTTCAGGCACTATCGTTTTTTATCTTTGGGCGAGATGTTTAACTGCCAATTTTCTCACTTGAACAACATGGGTGATTCTTGTTGATATCAGACATCCTGTTTTATGGATTATTTATAATCGATCGGCTATATGTACGGCTATTTGGTCTTGTGGTCTACACTAGGTTTCGGATCGGAAGGTCCTGGGTTCGAGCCTCGCTCGGCGCATAGTTGAGTCCTTGGAAAAGGCTCTTTAATCACATGTTCTTACCGTACTCAGGAATAAAATTAGTACTTGGCCGTTTACAGCGTTGTATCTGTCAAAAAAAAATTGTAATATCGCCTAACAGGCCTCATGTCCCGTCTTACATGTTAAGTGTTGCTGTTGGCCAGGGACCATAGCCCTACTATAATTTTAGTACGCCATGCCAGGGACCCTTTGTAAAGCGCTTTGAGCATGGAATGCCTAGGTAGGAACTTATGGTGCCGTTGCGAAAGGGTTTTTCACCAGATATGAAGACAGATTGTGGGATGTGTCCAAAATTCCCTTTTGAGGGATTAATCGCTATATTGGGCAAAATAAGATCAAATATAATCTAAATACTTTAAAGGTATGAAAGTTATTTGATAACATCTTTTCAATATTGAAATTCAGCTTCTCCAAAATACACTCTACGAATTGCTGGAGAAAATAATAATCCTTGCAAGATTAAGAGAGCAACTTCGGGGTTACTTATATATATATATATATATATATATATATATATATATATATATATATATATAAATATATATATATATATATATATATATATATATATATATATATATATAGTATGCGCTTAGCTAAGAAGTTCATAACATTCCATCCGGAAGTATAACGGACCAACACACAAAACTATGTGTAACCGTAACCGTTTATAGTCTGGTTTATGCAGTTCAGTGAGAATTACTGATAAACGCGCATGGCAAAAAGCAATAACAAAGGCCAGAGTGGCATCAGCTTCATACTATTCATCCGAAGAGGATAAGAAAAAGAATTAAAAATAAGTAACTGTTAATTGTTAATATAAAAGTAGTCATTGACAGCCATATAGGGATCAATGAAACCGGATTATATCCTAGGATCTTTAACTCCATCGGACAACGGCAATTTCTCGTTACCCATTGGGAGTGTGCTTGCTCTTAACTACCCAATCACTGCTGAGTTGACAAATGGGGGAGGGGGGGGGAGAGAGAGAGAGGGAGAGAGAAGAGAGAGAGAGAGGGAGAGAGAGAGGGAGAGAGAGAGAGGGAGAGAGAGGGAGAGAGAAGAGAGAGAGAGAGAGAGAGAGAGAGGGAGAGAGAGAGAGGAGAGAGGAGAGAGGGAGAGAGAGGAGAGAGAGAGAGGGAGAGAGAGAGGGAGAGAGAGAGAGAGAAGAGAGAGAGAGAAGAGGGAGAGAGAGGGAGAGAGAGGGAGAGAGAGAGGGAGAGAGAGAGGGAGAGAGAGGAGAGAGAGAGAGAGAGAGAGGGAGAGGAGAGAGAGAGAGAGAGAGAGAGGAAGAGAGAGAGAGGAGAGAGAGAGAGAAGAAAGAAAAAAAGAAAGAAAGAAAGAAAGAAAGAAAGAAAGAGAAGAGAGAGAGAGAGAGAGAGAGAGAGAGAGATGAGATTTTTTAAAAAGCTCAACTGCACCCAGGACCGATGCCGATCCCAATGCTGGTGAAGCGAGTGCTCCAGAACAGAGATATTGAGGACCCCTGAAATTCCTTGAACTCAGACTTAAACCCAGGGGACTCAATCACGAGTGCAATGCCTCACTCATACGAACATCCCGGTCATCTCACCGACTAGGGATTGAATGAACTATAAATAATTTATCAGATGTGGCTTTATTCGCCTTTATTATTGTTGGTGTCATTGTCTAGACACGATACTTTACTGTGACTTATGGTGCTTACTAACTGGTACGTCTTCAGACAGACATTCTCACACAGGAGACAGGCAGACGGACAAAGAGACAGAAAGACAGACAGACAAAGAGATATACAGACACGATATTTTACTGTGACTTATGGTGCTTACTAACTGGTACGTCTTCAGACAGACAGGAGACAGACAGACGGAAAAATAGAGAGATAGAAAGACAGACAGACAAACAGATATACAGACAGACAACGAGACAGGCAGACAAACAGACAAAAAGACAGATAGACGGACAAAGAAATAGACGGAGAAAGAGACAGATAGAGAGACAGACAACAGACAGACAGACGAAGACAAACAGATATGCAGACATAAAAATAGACAAAGAGACAGGCAGACAAAAAGACAAAAAAAACACAAACAGATAGACGGACAAAGAAATAGACGGAGAAAGAGACAGATAGAGAGACAGACGCACGGACGGCAGGCAGACAGTCATTTCAGGTTGCCCTTGCCAACTAAATTCAGGCATCTTGATGGCGTCAAATATTAAAGAGGAACAAGATAGTTTCTGGATTGACTTGTTTGTTTGTTTGTTTATTGTTATTTTTACGGGGGGAGAGGGTTGTTTGTTTGTTTGTTATATATTGTTTTTTTTTTAAGTAGTTGGGGAAATATTCATATCCGCACGCACCTGGTTTACTAAAAATAGATTTTAACGCGTAATGATAACTTTGACCATGATGTCATGGTAGTTATTCTTAAGGTCAATTAGTCAACGCCTACTTTATGACAAAATAAAAAAGACTGATTAATAAGAAATGTCAAGCTTATTAATAAAATAATTCTTGAGCTTTAATGTTTGAAATTAAATTTCGAATTCCTCCTCGATGAGGCTCGGGGCTCTGAATGTCGCACCGGAGTTGGGTACTTCTTCGAAACTCCAAACACAAGAATTTAAGAGCCTATAGACAGTATGCGCTTGGCTGAGAAACTCACAACATTGCCACCCGGAAATATAACGAACCAACACACAAAACTATATGTGACATTGAATGTTTATAGTCTGGTTAATACAGTTTAGTGAGAATTACTCATAAACATGGATGGCAAAAAACAATAGCAAAGACTTGAGTGATGTCAACTTCGTTCTTTCTATATTTCCGGACAAACGTTTTGGACGATACATTCTGTCTGTGTGTCTGCTTATTTTTGACGTCTATTTCAGGGCTAACCCACACCGGAGACAGACTCTGACAACCCAGCAATGCCATCGTCTGACTTTGGGCACGGACAAAATACTAAGAATAAAGAGAAGAGTCGCTAGACCTACCCATACTAAGCAACCGATGCCCTCTGCCGTATTTTTTTTTCGAGCTTGGTATTGTTAGGTCTAGCGGCTCTTCTCTTTATCCTTAGCATTCTGTCCGTGCCCGACTTCTTCATCCGGACGATGGCAGAAGTCGGCAGTGCCGGGTCGTTGGAGTCAGTCTCCGGTGTGGGTTAGCCCTTAGAGGGGAGATCGTCTTATCCTCTTTGCTGTCTATATTTTCAACTTGTCAACTAAATAGTGTTTGGATATTACATGCTATCTATGATCCAGAGCATTTTCGGCGTTTACTTGAGAGGGGTATCGCCTTGTCCTCTTTTACAGTCTGTAAATTTTACTTGACGACTAAAAATAGTCTGTGTGTCTGAAAGAGGTGTCTGCATGCAAGCATCTTTAATCCGTTTTTCCCAGCTCGGTTTGTCCCAATGGAGTACAGGCGAGTTCAAGCATATGTATGCTTAGATAACGAGGATCCCCACCACCTCTCCAAACGTCTTTAATCTTTCTTAAAAACTTCTAGTTGGGACCCATAGGAATAATAGTCGCCAGCTATCTAGGCAGGAAAGGACGCTCCCAAATATGGTTCGTTCAATCCGTTTCGTATTCCCTTGAGAATTCTATTTTTAGTATGCCATATGGGACACTGTCACCTACTTAGCAAGTGTCATTCACCACACCAGTCATGAGTTCTAACCAATAGGTCAATTGGTAAAGCACTCGCTTCAGACGTAAAGGGGCCGAGATCGATATCGTTTCGGATCATCCTGTCCATCCAGCAGTGATTGGGTAGCTAGGTCTGTTCGATCTGTCGGAAAATACTTTACAATAGACTAGCGTCCTATCGAAAGGGTAGCAATCAATTGCTATTGTACGTTACATTCTATATAAACTAGGACAAACTCCGTATCCATGGGTCTTATGGCTCTGAAGGACATCAATCTTGAGGATTTATATATATATATATATATATATATATATATATATATATATATATATATTTCTATTTTATATACTGTAAAATCCACTAAACGTGCTCACATCGCTTTTCAATGGGTCCCCAGCCAACAGCAACACCTGACATGTAGAACAAAATGACTCTTGTAATGCGATATTATAATTTCCTTCCACAGATTCAACGCTTTTAACGACCAGGCACTCATCTTACCCCTGAGTAGAGTGAGAGAACATGAGTAGGACTCAACTCTGTTTTGCTCAGAGCGGGACTCAAACCTGGGATTTAAATATTTGTCACAATGCTTTTTAAAGTGTTTGTCACGATATTGTTTTTTAAAGTGTTTGTCACGATAGTTTTTTAAAGTGTTTGTCACGATAATGTTTTTTAATGTGTTTGTCACGATAATGTTTTTTAATGTGTTTGTCACGATAATGTTTTTTTAAAGTGTTTGTCACGATAATGTTTTTTAATGTGTTTGTCACGATAATGTTTTTTAAAGTGTTTGTCATGATATTGTTTTTTAAAGTGTTTGTCACGATATTGTTTTTTAAAGTGTTTGTCAAGATAATGTTTTTTAATGTGTTTGTCACGATATTGTTTTTTAAAGTGTTTGTCACGATATTGTTTTTTTAAGTGTTTGTCACGATATTGTTTTTTAAAGAGTTTGTCACTGTAACGCAGTACTTATGATTTATGTCTCTTTGCTCTTTGAACACAGTGATGGATGTCATAAAGCAATATTGTATTTGTCACAATAAGACAGTCCAACTTATGATTTATATCTCTTTGAACACAGTGGATGTCATAAAGCAATCATGATTTTGTTACAATAAAGCAAGTACTCGTAGTTCATGTCACTTTGAAAGCATAACTTCAAAAATTTCGACTTCCACTCAAACATCAAATGGCTTTCTTTTCTTTTTCTTTTTTATCTTTTTTTTTTGTTGTCTTTTTAATTATTAACGTATTTCATGATATTGCACAAGTATAACAAATGTGACCCATCGATTGCACCCGGTGTTAAGCAGAGTCGATTAAGATTCTCGAAATTGAAAACATTAGAATAAATTTGTAAAAGGAAAAATGTGACCCACTCTTCTCAAAACGGTACAATGTCGCGATGAATTGGATCCTTAAAAATGAATTTAGATTTGAAATGATAGGAAATACGAGCTTTGACCTTTTTGTAATAAAAGAAATTGTATTCATTCTCTATTATAACGAATTGAAATTGATTCAAATTTCATATTTACGGCAATAAACGGATTAATTATTGTTTTTTTTTTGTGTTTTTTTTTGTTATTATATTTTTTTTGCATGGCTGACCCCGACATAATACCGTTTCGATAACATGGGTCACAAATGTTCTCTTTCAAGATATCACGGTGAAAATAATCGCGCTCAGAAGTGAGCTGAGAGAAAAGGTTTGCTGTTGTTTTTTGTTGTTGTTGTGGTATTTTTGTTTGTTTGTTTGTTTGGGTTTTGTTTTATCGGCCACCTTTTTCAATTGCACATCTCTAGGCTCTATAATTTGTCTAGATTTCTATACTTTTATTTTTTAAATAGAATCCCTCTATGATGAGGCATTGATTCCATTCGTACTCTAAAGATCAGCTCGCATTGTACCTTGATAACCTTCCAACAAGGGAATCGTATAAATCTTTTATCTAAATGTTCTGCTGACTACAAAGAAATTCCCGGAAAGTCAACACTGGTCTCCTTATTGTTCAGAAAAGTGCATTGTATTTAGATATGTCCTATCAACAATGTGAGTTGAAACATGAAAGAGTCCATTAAAAGATATAATGACGTTTAAAAAGAAAACAACGAAAAATAAGCAACAACAAAAAATTTAAAAAAAAATAATCTCCCCCTCCATTATGATATATAATTTTGAGACAATGATATGACATATTTTCTTGTTGATTGATGTTCTTTGGTTGTTTTTTTTTGGTTTTGGTTTTTGTTTGTGCAAAACACTACTTTTTTCTCCGACCCCTTTGAAAAAGCAATCGGTTTTGATAAACAAAAAAAAAACGACTTAACACGAAAAAAAACACAACAAAAACAACAAAAAACACGAATTTAAGACTCGTTCTTCAAATATCAGTCGATTAAACTGGCCCGCATTTTACTATCAAACCTGAATAGAAAATGTCTATTTTTGTGTAGGGTGGGTGTGAATTTTTCGGGGGATATTCTTAAAATGACTGGTAAAGAGAGAGTTAAGAAAATATAGAGTTTTATGAATCCTAAGTCTAGAGTTTGTTCGTTTTTTAGTGTGAATAGAACAAAAAGTAATTGGTTTCTCCCAACGCGTAGATACGTATTGTTAATATGTCTATAGCTAACGTAATGTATATCTCTACCAACGTACTCGTTGCTAATATGTATATCTCTACCAACGTACTCGTTGCTAATATGTATAGCTCTACCAACGTACTCGTTGCTAATATGTATATCTCTACCAACGTATTCGTTGCTAATATGTATATCTCTACCAACGTACTCGTTGCTAATATGTATAGCTCTACCAACGTACTCGTTGCTAATATGTATAGCTCTACCAAAGTATTCGTTGCTAATATGTATATCTCTACCAACGTACTCGTTGCTAATATGTATATCTCTACCAACGTACTCGTTGCTAATATGTATATCTCTACCAACGTATTCGTTGCTAATATGTATATCTCTACCAACGTATTCGTTGCTAATATGTATAGCTCTACCAACGTACTCGTTGCTAATATGTATAGCTCTACCAATGTACTCGTTGCTAATATGTATATCTCTACCAACGTACTCGTTGCTAATATGTATATCTCTACCAACGTACTCGTTGCTAATATGTATATCTCTACCAACGTACTCGTTGCTAATATGTATATCTCTACCAATGTACTCGTTGCTAATATGTATAGCTTTACCAACGAACTCGTTGCTAATATGTATATCTCTACCAACGTACTCGTTGCTAATATGTATACCTCTACCATCGTACTCCTTGCTAATATGTATAGCTCTACCAACGTGCTCGTTGCTAATATGTATAGCTCTACCAACGTACTCGTTGCTAATATGTATAGCTCTACCAACGTACTCGTTGCTAATATGTATAGCTCTACCAACGTACTCGTTGCTAATATTATATCTCTACCAACGTATTCTTTGCTAATATGTTTAGCTATGTTGCTACATTTTTTATGAGAGGCCGCCGGCAAATCTCAGAGTAGTTTCTTCTAGATGACATTGAGACAAAGTAACTTGCTTATTGTAATATGAATTTGGATCGAGGTCATTTAGAAAAAATATATTATTTATTATTATTATTATTTTATTATTATTATTATTATTATTATTATTATTATTATTATTATTATTATTATTATTATTATTATTATTATTATTATTATTATTATTATTATTATTATTATTATTATTGTTATTATTAATTTTTTTAAAATTATTATTATTATCATCATTATCATTATCATTACCATTATCATTATCACCGTTATAATTATCATTATTGTTATTATTATTATTATTATTATTTTATTATTATTATTATTATTATTATTATTATTATTATTATTATTATTATTATTATTATTATTATTATTATTATTATATTATTATTATTATTATTATTATTATTATTATTATTATTATTATTATTATTATTATTATTATTATTATTATTCTATTAATTATTTTACGTAAATGTATAATCTGGTTCAATTTGTCGCACGCTATATCTCGTGAATGAATGCCAAAGACCCTCCTCCGCTCCAACATAAAAGAGTAATGCCAATATTAGATGAAGGAAAAATCAGGCCAATTTCAAGCGTCTGTCTGTCAAGAATCCTTAATTTGGCAAAATCCTATAGAAATATTCTAGAATGGAAGGGACACACGTTTCTGCACTCACAGAATCAGTCGAGTATACGTGGAGTAAAAATCAGTGGCGAATTGACCTGTCATTTACACTGGGTCTGGCCCCCAGGGACAGGGGCGTTCGGGGTTAGAAGATAACTAAGGCAGAATCGTTATGCCTTTTCATTTCAACTTAATAATGGATCTTTTCTTTCTTGATTCAATCCTGCTTCTTCGTCTATCATTGTATGCATTATTCATCCTTTGAAAAATGTTGTACCAATTTGTGATCACAACTATCTAAATATATGTCTACGAAACTATAATAAACATTTGCACTTGAGCATCTTACAAAATGTATTGGCAGTGACTATGACTGAAAAAAAATACATTAGATTTTATGAAATATAAGATAAAATACCTTTTTCTTAATCCCCAAGGGAATATTTTTTATTCAGGGTTTATACCAATAAAAGACTAGTGTCAGTCGCAGTGAATCGACGCAAAGTGATCTAGTGTGACGTGGCTTGTTCAAGGCCGTACAACGCGACGGGGAATTGAACTTGGTACCCTCTGTGCACGAAGCAAAGCCCATACCTACAGCTGTGCCACTCTGTTCATCTTAAAGGCTTAAGTCATCAAGATGTTACTATCTAAGCCATTGATATCAGTTTTCAAAGTATCCATGGCTTCTTACGGTCAAACAAGTTCAAACATCTTAGACTCAAGACGTCTTAATGTCCGTCGTAATGAAAAAGTCGGTGAAAATGTCCGTTCCACAATATTCTGTGCGGCTATGTGGTCTAGTGGTATGACACTCGCTTTCGGATCGGAAGGTCCTGGGTTCGAGCCCCGCTCGGCGCATAATTGAGTTCTTGAAGAAAGCTCTTTACCATACTTAGGTATAAAATGAGTACCTGGTCGTTCACAGCGTTGTCTCTGTGCGAAAAATTGTAACATCGCCTAAAAGGCGTCATGTCCCGTGCTAAATGTTAAATGTAGCTGTTGGCCAGGGGCCCTTTGTAATACGCTTTGAGCACATTTAGTGGATGTTGCTCTATACAAAAGCTCAATTTGGATATTTTGAAACAACCTGTAGGGTATCTTGAGGTAGAGCTAGCTACATCCAATATGAGTGATGACGTTTACTGGTTGCTCTTGCAACTTACAGTATGAATTTTTTTATAAAATTGAAGTGCCCTAAATCAAATTGCGACTCCTCACTCTTACAATTCTTCTCCATCCCCCACCCCATCTCTCTCTCTCTCTCTCTCTCTCTCTCTCTCTCCCTCTCTCTCTCTTATATTTTTCTCTCTCTCTCTACCTTATTTTGCTTCTATCTATCTATCTATCTATCTATCTATCTATCTATCTATCTATCTATCTATCTATCTATCTATCTATCTATCTATTTATCTCAGTGTTTCTACTACCCCTACCCCCCCCCTGCCTTCGCTTTCTCTAGGCTTTACTTCATGATATTCTCCGCACTTTCCTATCCTCCTATATCATAATCCCTACATTATTATATTTCTCACTATCCGTCTCACTATTATTCTCTTTTCTCTCTCCTTCCCGATTCCCAATTTATCCGTCTCACTTCAAACCTTTTCCCAATATTATTTGCTCCACGTCTATCCCTCCTATGACACCTGTAAATTATAGAATTTGTCTCATAATTCGTGCAACTCGAATACAACCGAGTTCAGAATAATCGATTTTTCTTTCATTCAAATCTCTAGGGCAGAGCTGCCTTTTTGAAAGTCAAAATTTCGTGGCTTCCGATGAGAAAAAAATGAAATGGTCACAATAAATTGCGGCTATGTGGTCTTGTGGTATGACACTCGCTTTCGGATCGGAAGGTCCTGGGTTGGAACCCCGTGCTCGGCGCATAGTTGAGTCCTTTGAAAAGTACTCTGTACTCACATTCTCTCACCGTACTCAGGTGTAAAATGAGTACATGGCCGTTTACAGCGTTGTCTTTGTCCGAAAAATTGTAATATCGCCTAACAGGCGGCATGTCCCGTCATTATATGTTGAATGTTGCTGTTGACCAGGGATCCCTTGTAAAGCGCTTTGAGCACATTTAGTGGATATTGCGCTATATAAAGCTCAATTTTTTAATTATTTTCTAAATAGCTTTATAAATCAATTGTTTGCTCTCAGTATAATCATCAAAATGTGCTCCAAAGTCCTAAATACAGTTTCTAAGCAACTAAAGTCTCCTTTTCAATAAGATATAACCCTCTCCTTACCAACTACAGGAAAATCGTCACATTCGTTACGATACAACCAACATTTTTCTTATTCAAATTTCTTTAGTACATCATGAAATTTAAAGAAAATGAACAGTGTGTTGTAGAGCATGTTATGCTAAAGAACTTTACTGTTATTGTGTTTGAGTGATAAAAAATACATTTTTGTGTTAGTTGGGTGTGAATTTTGGGGGGAAATCCTGAAAATGGCCGGTAAGGATAGGGTTAACTCACTCAACCCTAACACCGACTATATCCGTAGTTTAACCAGGGTTACTTTTACCCCATGCCTAATTATTACATTTTTCTGAGACAAATTATAGGCGTATTATCAAAGCTAATGTTTTTTATTTATACATGTTCATGATAGCTGAATAAAACTATCTATCCTACATGCTCATTTTAATATATTTTTTTCCAATTTTGAAAAGTAGCAAAAATCTCTAGGATTGAGAGGGTTAATGAATAAAAAACGTCTTTGCAGTTCTCTTGCTGGAGCCAAAAATCCGTAATTCTACGAACATTTCATGACACTAGACAGGTCTGCTCTAGGGCTACCCACTCATATTATTATTATTATTATTATTATTCAACTCTCGTACATCTGTCGAGATGTGACGGGATTATATTGTGTGATGAAACCTTAAAATTCCAGGATTATGGAGAATTATGCCAGTGTGTTTAGAAAAAATATTGATTAGGTTTTATAAGAAAAAAAAGACAATGCAATGGTCTACTCAATTTGCAATGGTATGAGTTATATATTGAGCTTGTATATTGAGCTTTTTATATAGCGCAATATCCACTAAATGTGCTCAAAGCGCTTTACAAGGGGTCCCTGACCAACAGCAACACGTAACATGTAGAACGAAACATAACGCCTATTAGGCGATATTACAATTTTTTTACGGACATAGACAACGCTGTTAATGGTCGTGTACTCATTTTATACCTGAGTACGGTGAGAGAATGTGAGTAAAGAGCCTTTTCCAAGGACTCAACTATGCGCCGAGCACGAGGCTCGAACCCAGGACCTTCCGATCCGAAAGCGAGTGTCATACCACAAGACCACATAGCCGCACAGAACGACTGTTTGTGGGAATTGATTCTTGAATAATATGGCAGTGCATATGCATTTTCTTTTCTTTCGTAGTTTTTCAATGTGTTAATAAGGAATGTTGGCGGATCCCTGTCGGCCCTTCAACATCATATTGAGCTTTTTCCTTCATTTCCTAATTTCATATTTTGCGTCTTTCTCCCTTCAATAAGTGGGGTCCAGGTGAAATGCTCCATCATGGCTTTTACACTGTGTTGTCTGTTGTAGTCATTAAAGGCAAATCGACAGGCCAACGTGGCTCAGCGGTACGGTCTTTGCTTCGCACCCGAAAAGTACCGAGTTCGATCACCCGCTCATGCGCTGTGTGGCCTTGAGCAAGCCATCTCGCCCTAGCTGAATTTGCGGCGCTGCAATGCGGCTGACGCCTGGGTTATTCCAGTCTCCCATTGGAATAGACCCTAGAGAATAATTTCCCCTATGGGATGAATAAAGAGAATTAAAAAAAAAAATTAAAGATTATTTCCCCCTAGACACGATACCGGAATGAGACGGTTGGTTACATATTTTTTTTAAAACAGGTAACTATAGAAAGACACTTCGATTGCCTTTAGCTTTGCATAATGTCTCTATGTATGTGTCAGTTATGTGTCACATGCATAATGTCTCTATGTGCGTGTCAGTTATGTGTCACATGCATAATGTCTCTATGTATGTGTCAGTTATGTGTTACATGCATAATGTCTCTGTGTATCTGTCAGTTATGCGTCACATGCATAATGTCTCTATGTACGTGTCAGTTATGTGACACTTACATAATGTCTCTATGTATGTGTCAGTTATGTGTTACATGCTTAATGTCTCTGTGTATGTTTTAATTATGTGTTACATGCTTAATGTCTCTATGTATGTGTCAAGTATGTGTTACATGCATAATGTCTCTATGTATGTGTCACTTATGTGTTACTTGCATAATGTCTCTATGTATGTGTCAAGTATGTGTTACATGCATAATGTCTCTATGTATGTGTCACTTATGTGTTACTTGCATAATGTCTCTATGTATGTGTCAAGTATGTGTTACATGCATAATGTCTCTATGTATGTGTCACTTATGTGTTACTTGCATAATGTCTCTATCTATGTGTGAGTTATGTGTCACATGCATAATGTCTCTATGTATGTGTCAAGTATGTGTTACATGCATAATGTCTCTATGTATGTGTCACTTATGTGTTACTTGCATAATGTCTCTATGTATGTGTCAGTTATGTGTCACATGCTTAATATCTCTATGTATGTGTCAGTTATGTGTCATATGCATAATGTCTCTATGTATGTGTCAAGTATGTGTTACATGCATAATGTCTCTATGTATGTGTCACTTATGTGTTACTTGCATAATGTCTCTATGTATGTGTTAGTTATGTGTTACATGCATAATGTCTCTGTGTATGTGTCAGTTATGTGTCACTTGCATAATGTCTCTATGTATGTGTCAGTTATGTGTCACATGCATAATGTCTCTATGTATGTGTCAGTTATGTGTCACTTGCATAATGTCTCTATGTATGTGTGTCAGTTATGTGTTACTTTCATAATGTCTCTATGTATGTGTCAGTTATGTGTCACATGCATAATGTCTCTATGTATGTGTCAGTTATGTGTTACATGCATAATGCCTCTATGTATGTGTTAGTTATGTGTTACATGCATAATGTCTCTATGTAAGTGTCAGTTATGTGTTACATGCATAATGTCTCTATGTATGTGTCGGTTATGTGTCACATGTAAAATGTCTCTATGTATGTGTCAAGTATGTGTTACATGCACAATGTCTCTATGTATGTGTCACTTATCTGTTACTTGCATAATGTTCCTATGTATGTGTCAGTTTGTGTTACATGCATAATGTCTCTATGTATTTGTCAGGTATGTGTTACTTGTATAATGTCTCTCTGTATGTGTCGGGTATTTGTCACATGCATAATGTCTCTACGTATGTGTCAGTTATGTGTTACATGCATAATGTCTCTATGTATGTGTCAGGTATGTGTTACTTGTATAATGTCTCTCTGTATTTGTTAGCTATGTGTTACATGCATAATGTCTCTGTGTATGTGTCAGTTATGTGTTACATGCATAATGTATCTGTGTATGTGTCAGTTATGTGTTACATGCATAATGTCTCTGTGTATGTGTCAGTTATGTGTTACATGCATAATGTCTCTGTGTATGTGTCAGTTATGTGTTACATGCATAATGTATCTGTGTATGTGTCAGTTATGTGTTACATGCATAATGTCTCTGTGTATGTGTCAGTTATGTGTTACATGCATAATGTCTCTGTGTATGTTTTAGTTATGTGTTACATGCATATCATTTCTTCAGGCTCTTCACTTCCATTCATTTATTGATTATAATAATCTTTTAAAAGATAAGTTTAATGTTTACTCAACAGATCTGTTTTTTTCTTTGTTGTCACACCTTATCGATCAAGCATTGAAATCAGCAATAGATCATTTGATATTGGCAATGAACGATTAACATATTTACTGATTTGATTTCATCTATTGTGTAAAAAAAATATTTTAAAAATTGAGCTTTATATAGCGCAGTATCCACTAACGTGCTCAAAGCGCTTTACAAGGGGTCCCTGGTCAACAGCAACATTTAACATATATGTGTAACTGTGGACGTGTATAGTCTGGTTAATACTGTTAATGGAGTATTA
>NC_088366.1:61108379-61118379 GCF_034508935.2 Berghia stephanieae | reverse complement strand
GTCCGTTATACTTCCGGATGACAATGTTATGAGATTCTTCGCCAAGCGCATATGTCAATAGATAGTTCGAAATTGACGTCACTCGGGTCTTTGTCATTGCATTTAGACATTCATTTTAATGATTAGTTCTCACTAAAAATTATATCAGTGATAATATAAACGTCCAAGGTTACACATAGTGTTGTGTATTGGTACGTTATAGCTGGCTGATGGATGTTATTTTACATTAACGCATAGCATCAATCAATTTTGACGTGAGTTCTAACCCTTTTCACGATACTGTATTTCTCATAAATTGTATTTACTTCGAAATGTGCGACTTTATGGTCTCGTGGTATGAGACTCGCTTTCGGGTCGGAAGGTCCTGGGTTCGAGCCTTGCGCTCGGCGCATAGTTGATTCCTTGGAAAAGACTCTTTACTCACATTCTCTCACCGTACTCAGGTGTAAAATGAGTACCTGGTCGTTAACAGCGTTGTCTCTGTTCGAAAAAAATTGTAATATCGCCTAACGAGCGTCATGTCTCGTTCTACATGTTAAGTGTTGCTGTTAGCTAGGGACCCTTTGTAAAGCCTTTTGAGCACGTTTAGTGGATATTGCGCTAAATAAATGCTCAAGGTTTTTGTTTTATTTAAAACCTGGTCATCGCAAAGAAATGTTTACATTTATCTATTGTCTGAGTATGCTGCATATTACTCAGATCTCACACTGGAATAATTATAGAAAATACAAATAAGAACCGTCATCATCATCAAGTGCCAGGCCTGTTGGAGACATCGGCGATCATGTCCCTCCAACCATATCTGTCCTCAGATCTTCTCAATAGTTCGATTCCTGTTCCTCCCCCACCAATCCATCCGTTCAGATTGTCAATGTAATCTATCCTCTGTCTCCCTCTTCTTTTTTTCCCAGCAACTTTACCCGTAAGTACAATCTTTTCAATACCGTTTTTTCTGTAAATATGTCCGAGAAATTTTAACTGTCTAAGAATAAGTATCTAAATAGAATCTAGATATTTACGATCATCTTTCTCCGACAATTAGATGTAACGGGCGTTTCAGATTTGTACACGGCAATGCGAGTAACTCAATACCACCACTCCCCTTAAGAAAAAAAATCCTTTTCATTCACACAAAGTAATACGATTATTTTGCTATACGATGTACATATTTTGATTTGATTGTCATTCAATCCATTGCAAAGAAATGTACAGGACTTTTTCAGATTTTTACACGACGTGCGAGCAACTCAATACCACTCCACCCCCCCCCCCTCCTCCCCCTCTATCTTAAGAAAAAAATATTTTCTTTTACATAAAGTAATACGATTATAATGTTATATGTACATATTTTGATTTGATAGTCATTCAATCTATCGCAAAGAAATGTACAGGACTTTTTCAGATTTTTACCCGACGATTTTTTAGCAGCTCAATACGAACACCCCCCCCCCCGCCACCCCCTTTTCCAACTTATGAAAAAATAATTTTCTTTTACATAAAGTAATTCGATCATTATGCTATAGACACAATGTACATGGTTTGATAGCCATTTGATCCATCGTATAGAAATGTACAGGAATTTTTCAGACTTTTACACGACATGCGAGCAACTCAATGCCACTCCAGCCCCCACCCCCCCCACCCCCCACCCCATCACCCCCCACCCCATCACCCCCCCCCCCTCCAACTTAAGAAAAGAATATTTTCTTTTACATAAAGTAATACGATTATTCCATTCTTATAGTACATTATTTGATACTCAATGATCCATTGTAAAGAAATGTACAAGACTTTTTTTCAGATTTTTAAGCGACATGCAATCCTCCCCCCCCCCTCCCCACACACACACCCCAATATTTTCTTTTAAATAAATTTTGGAGCTATAGATGTGTATATATTGTATTATTATAATATGATTAAGGAAATAGAATTCATAATTTCATTATAGTTTCGTGTAAGTCAATCAACAAAAGGGATTAGCATAAAAACCACCTTGAATCGAATTGTCGAGAAAAATACAAAGATCCTTGAGGAGTTAAACCCACCGTGAGCTGATTTGAAATGTTTTCTGATAACGATAAATAACGATATCTATTGAATTGTAAGCTTCAATTTATAAGACTCATTGTGGACGTTTCGGGTTTCCCCTTTATCAACAAAACAGGATGAATGAAAAAACACTACAGACGAATGAGATAATGTGTTTGTGATAGTGACGTTGTTAAGGTGACTCATTCCGCCCAAAGTGCGACTCGAAACCTGGGCCTTCCGATCTGAAGGCGAGTGTCATATACCACACGACCACATAGCCCCACTTAACCTCGTGAGTATTTTAAAAGGATGAATCTCTCCAAGATGTGATTGCCTGATTCATATTTTGATACTAAACTTTGAACAATTCTGACTGTTGTTTAGCATTTTTTAAAAACAAAACCATTAAACAGTTGATAATATAAGCATACCTAGACTGTGTTTTTACAATTTATTATATTTCCCCGGTTACATTATGTTCGGATATTATTTATAAAGTTTTCTCTTTTCCTAGAGTGACAAAAATGTGATGAAGCTTTTAATAAAACAAGGGGTTGCCGATAGCTCAGTAGGTAGAGCACTCGCTTTACACGCAAAGAGACCGAGATCGATTCTGGGTGAAGTTGATATGTTTTTTTCTGACCACCTGACGTGTCCACCCAGTAGTGATTGGGTAGCTATGCCTGTTAGATTTGGAGAAAAAAAACTTTGCTATAGACTAGCGTCCTATCCAAAGGGTGTCAAGCAATTGCTATAGTCCACTTCACGCTATACAAACGGGAATAAACTCCGGTTCCAAGGGTCTGATGGCTCTCTACGACGTGTATATGTATATATATATATATATATATATATATATATATATATATATATATATATATATATATTCTATATATATACACACATGTCTAACATCCAAATGCAGTTATGGGCCTTGTTTTACATTGTTGTCATGGACTATAATATTTTGCGTCATTTTTTTTTTTAGATTTTCATTAATTACAACAATGAGCCCATAATGAATTGGGTTATCAGACGTACAAATATGTGCACGTCGGCCCTGGAGGACCTACTTTAAATCAACCCGACATAATCCCGTTTTGAGGCAACTGTTCATAGAGAAGAATACACCGTTTTGAAGTGATGGGTCAGATTTAGCAACAACAACAAAAAAAAAACAAACCTATCTGGTGGAAACGCTGCCTCTCGGAAACCGTATAACTGGTCATCAACTCCCCCTTCCCACCTCCCCCCTTTTTTTTCTTTCTTCCCCCCACCCCTTCTCACACTCTCCCTTTGATTCGTGAAATCCCCTTCTCAGTTTACACGAGCGTCCGTAGTGATATCAGATATTGGGGTTTTTTTTATTGACTTTTTATCGGCAGCGTTTATCTAAGTGGTACTCGGTGTTTTTGGAAGTGATTTGGGGGTGAAGAGGATAAAATTGATAAAAGCAGGGTTTCTGATAGCATTTCATTGGATTCCGGGATAGAATTATAGATTATGAAAGAGAGAGAACAAAAATTACGAATGCGAGTCATACCATTAGAGCTTAGAGAGAGAGAGAGATAGATAGAGAGAGAGAGAGATAGATAGAGAGAGAGAGAGAGAAAAGAGAGAGAGAGAATAGAGAGAGAGAGAGGGAGAGGGAGAGAGAGGGGGGAAGAGAGAGCGAAAAAAAAAGAAAGAAAGAAAGAGAAAGAAAGAGATGAGAGAGAGAGAGATAGGGGGGGGGAGAGAGAGAAAGAAAGAAAGAGAGAAATATATAGAAAAAGAGAGAAAAGAAAGAGGGAGAGAAAGAGGGGTGGGGAGGGAGAGAGAGAGAGAGAAAGAAGGAAAGAAAGAAAGAAAAAGAAAGAAAGAAAGAGATAAGAGAGAAATTAGAGAGAGAGAGAGAAGGAGAGAGAGAGAGAGATAAGAGAGAGAGATAAGAGAGAGAGATAGATAGATAGATAGATAGATAGAGAGAGAGAGAGAGAGAGAGAGAGAAAGAGAGAGAGAGAGAGAACGAAAATAGTTGAGGAGAGATCCTTACAACTGAATAGTGTAAAATAATAGGAAGTAAAAATCCGGATGAGATTTTATTAAAATTAAAGTCGTTTGTCTAATTTTATTCTTTTTCAAATTTCTAATCTATTTTACACTTGTCTTAATTTAAAGTTATCGGCGGGTGGCCTTGGCAGAAAGATACACACATACATTCGTTTTGGAATGTAAACAAACTCGAGAAGATATTGATGTTATGTGTTTAAGTAAAATACTCACAGCCTATGACCGCCAGGTAAAATGAGGCTACTCACAAAAAATACATATGTGTAACCTTGAACGTTTATTGTATTTTAAAGAGGATATTAATGAGAACTAATTACCCAACTGGCGGTCTGAAAACAATAACAAAGAGCCGAATGATGTAATTTCATTCCTTTTTTTTTTCCTCCCACAAAAGTTTGTGTCCAACATCACAGGATGCGATTATGATCGGTTAAACAAATTGAATAATGAAATATATTCAATCGGCCTACTTCAACAGGTGGGATAAAAAAAAAGAGAAAGTGCTCAATACTCAATAGGGTTCAACAATCGTGACGTCACTTCTCTCGTAATGATGCACAGTAACTGGTTCTAAACTATCGGAACAATGGCGGACGACATTATCTCCATCCCCGCAATTATGAAATACTTCTCCGACGAGCATAAAAGTGTATGCTGAGGAGAAAAACATTAAAAATCTGGTCTTGTTTTGACTTTTATACATTCTGATCACATGACATGTAAAAAAGTTCTAGCCAGCATGAAGAATAAAAAAGTAGGTACCGAATTTCTTTGTTTAGAACCAAGCTGCTGGTTTTTGAGAGACAATTGAATCCTATATTGAGGGCATCATTTTATTTCGGTCACAATACCATTTTAAGACGAAGTGTCACATATAATAATAATAATAATAATAATAATAATAATAATAATAATAATAATAATAATAATAATAATAATAATATAATCTTTACTGTCCAAATAAAAGGCAATTCATGTGAGGTAAAAATTGCTCAAACATTTTGGTTCATGGTATTATTATTATAGATTAACTCTCTCCTCACCGATGATTTTCAGTATTTTCCCAAAAATGGCAGGCTTACCCAAAGGAAAAAATTGTTTTTTTAAAACTCAAACAGTCTCCCTACGAAACAACTTTATGTTCTTAGTAATTAAACAAAGATCATTGTGATGTACAAAATAAATCTTAATAAGAAAAAATGTATATTGTGTCGTAACAAATGTGACCCAACGTCTCAAAACGGTTTTATGTCGGGATGGACCAGATGTTACAATGTCAAACTATAATTAAACTGGTCAAAAATATGAATTATTGATATTTAGCACTCTAAATAAATATGATATTCCTTCTCCTCTATAAGGCATACAAACTCAACTTACGTCTGATATTTCTGGCTACAAATTGCATTTTCAGCAACTTAATCATCCCGACTTAATACCGTTTTGATACGAGGGGTCACAAATGTGACGATTTTTCTGTAGGTGGTAGGGAGAGGGTTAACTAGAGTCAGCAGTGGTTTCCTTCTGTGCACTTAAAAGTAGATCAAAGCCTAACCTTGCCTGGGGGCTCTCCACCATTTGTTTGATTAAGCCCAATAGAGTTAGGTGTCAGCTTGAGGCCTACATACAGAACAGTGAAGGTGATGGTGATTGATTCAATGATAACATTAAAATTGAGCAATCTTTGACGCTTTCAAGGAGATTGGAACCAATATTTTTGTGCGGCTATGTGGTATGACACTCGCTTTCGGATCGGTAGGTCCTGAGTTCGAGCCTCGCTTTGCGCATAGTTGAGTCCTTGGAAAAGGCTCTTTACTCACATTCTCTCACCATACTCATGTGTAAAATGGGTACCTGGTCGCTAACAGCGTTGTCTCTGTCCGGAAAAAAAATGTAATATTGCCTTGCAGGCTTTATGTCCCGTCCTAAATGTTATGTTTTGCTGTTGGCCAGGGACCCCTTGTAAAGCGCTTTGAGCACGTTTAGTGGATATTGAGCTTTTTAAAATCTCAATAATTTTTTTTTTTAATTTTGAAACCACATTATTGTTCCCTATTGAAGGCATCAAAGTTCATCTTTACATAATACCGTCGTGAGACGATTGAATACGACGTGTACTTATTTGCAGGTCTGATAACCCAATTCCGTATGGGCTCATCGATGTAATGAATGGAAATCTCAAAAAAAAAAACAAAAAAATGACGCAAACTATTGTCCATTACAACAATGTTAAATTAGGCCAATAAGTGGGTTCGGATGTAACACCTGCATATATGTTACAGTGGATGACATAATCAGTCGGATGGTGAAAGGTTTGAACTGAGATATTGCCAAGTTTAGTTAGAAGGTCAATTTTTATCCAAAATGAGTTCTTGTCATAAATGATTAAATCAACCCTTTTAGTACATCTTGGGGAAATATCAAAGCTTATTTTCACTTCTAAATATATTTTTACAGCTAGTTAAGTTGAAAAAGTATGAAATTTGAGAAAAGTTGCTGAATACTATATATTCATGAAAAATCACCCGATTTACTTCAAATTAAGATTAAAATGCTCTGGTGAACATATTCTTTCAGAAAATACAAATACAAAATGTTCACCTTCCGACTGATTATGTCATGCACTGACGCATTTATGTACGAGTCGATTTAATACATATGATGGTAATACCAAAGACAGTGATATACAGAGACACGAAACTTCTGAAGTGGCATTAGAGGGTTTTAATAACAGAAGATGGGTATCTATGTCAGGCCGTGTCAAGTTGGTAAACATCCTCTCGCTCGTAATGTCTATTTGTAATAGACTTCAACAGTCGTCACGTCACTTCCCTTGTAATGACGCATAGCGACTTAGTAACTGGTTCTAAACTATCGGAACAATGGCGGATGCCCTTATGAAATACTTCTCCTACGAGCATAAAAGTGTATCCAGAGGAGAAAAATATTATAAATCTGATCATGTTTTGACTTTTATACATTCTGATCACATGGTATGTGAAAAAGTTCCAGCCAATTTGAAGAATATAAAAGTACTCGATTTTCTTTTTTTAGAACCAAGCTGCAGGTTTGCTGGGCGGACGTGACATCAGACTATTGAATCCAATAGAAGGAACGAAACTGAAATTATCTCAAATTGTCAGTTAGTGGTGTCTGTGAGTTGCGCAACTTGCGAGTTTTTGCTCACTCTTCGAACTCCTAAAACCCTTTGAAAGTATGTTAGTCTCCATGTGAGCTGTCGTCGCTTTCTTGTATTCATTGTATTGGACACAACAAAGGGACAAAATCGATGAAAACGCATTCCCCTAATAATAAGAGTCGAGTGTCAGCTTGAGGCGGAGAGAACAGTGATGGTGACAGATGGATTGATTGAATGATATAATAATAATATAGACTAGGGAAAACGAAGGTACGGATTGAAAATGTGACTTCTATTAATCTCTCAGATTCACCCAGATTTCTACCGAGTCGACATGTGACCCCTCGTCTCAAAACGGCATTAAGTCGGGATGATTTTAAGATGCTGAAAATGGAACTTGTAGCCAGAAATATCATGCTTACGTTGAGTGTATATGCTTTGTAGAGGAAAAGGAATATCATATTTTACTGAGCTAAATATCAAACGTTTCAGAGTTTTGACCAGTTTAACTATAATTTGACTTTTTATCACCTGGTCCATCTCGACATAATACCGTTTTGAGACGAGGGGTCACAAATGACCTCACCGTCAATAATGTGACCTATCGCCTCAATATCATGGTGTTATGTCGGAATGAAACCAGAAAATACTTGGATATTTTTTTTCTATAATTTATACTGTATAAATGAAGAGGAAAATTTATGTTTTTAAATATCGTTATGTCATAATTTGTGCGGCTATGTGGTCTGGTGGTATGACACTCGCTTTCGGATTGGGTCCTGGGTTCGAGCCTCGCTCGGCGCATAGTTGAGTCCTTGGAAAAGACTCTTTACTCACATTCTCTCACCGTACAGAGGTGTAAAAATGAGTACCTGGCCGTTAACAGCGTTGTCTCTGTCCGAAAAAAATTGTAATATTGCCTAACAGGCGTCATGTCTCGTTCTACATGGTACGTGTTGGTCAGGTACCCCTTGTAAAGCGCTTTGAGCACATAATATAGTGGATATTGCTCTATATAAAAGCTCAATATGTCATTATGCAAAAGACGAAATCCATAAACTTCAAACTTGAATCAAGCAATAACTGCAATAATCCCCAACAATCGGTTCAATCAAGCTATGCATGCTGCAGTTCTGAATGAATTTTGTCCAGGATAAATCAATCAATCGAGTTGTTATGATAAGTAAGTTAAGTACAATGCAACAGCCTTCATTCATTCAATACATTGGTGTTCTTAGGGATAGAAGGAGGCTTGGAGGGGGGGGGGGGGGGGGGTGTCTCCTTTTTTTCTTCTTGTCGTTTTTTTTTCATTTATTTTGTTTTTGTCAGTTTTGTTTTAATACATTGGTGTTGTTTGGGTTTATTATTCCCTCTTTTGTGTTATTGATTTCTTTTTTTTTTTTTTTTGTCAGCTTTTTTTGTTAGTTTTTGTTTTGTTTTGAGTTTTTTTTAATTGTTTTGTTTTGTTTTCAAAATAAATATAGGTCTAATCTTTATTTAATTGCTCGTGGTAGTAGTAGGCTTAGAGATTTCCTAATCTTTAACAATCAATAACATTGCACGACAAATGCAATCCTAACACGTATATTACAATAAAAGAAATACATAATTAGTAATAGCTAGGCGAAGATTAAGGTCAGATTTTTGTATAGAAGTAAAAATATTATAAATACAAATTATGTTAACTTTTATTGAATATTTACAAATAAAGGAAATTTTTATTAATGAATTTATTCATGTCACAGAAATAGTTTTGTTACCGCTCTATTGAAAGCCCGTGTTTTTATATCTCAATAAATATAAAAATAGTTTATATTGCACATTTCCACTTATTTACCATGCTCAATGAGCTTATCTATTTCCTCAGCTAGCCATATGAAATTATATTTCCATTTCGTAAAGCACCAATCGTCTTTTTAAAATATTTTTGTACTAAAAAGTTTTCTTGTATTCCACACCTGTCCAAAGCATAAAACAGGAATTGACGAATTTTGGCCTGGTACTCACTTATTCTGCAGACATAACTATATGACCCCCCCCCCCCCCCCCTCATAGAGCTCAGGAAACAATGGCATTCTTTTGCCAGCTAGACATTCGAACATGAAGATAGTATGAGGGGAGACAAAGAAGAAGAAGAAGAAGAAGAAGAAGAAGAAGAAGAAGAAGAAGAAGAAGAAGAAGAAGAAGAAGAAGAAGAAGAAGAAGAAGAAGAAGAGAGAAGAAGAAGAAAGAAGAAGAAGAAGAAGAAGAAGAAGAAGAAGAAGAAGAAGAAGAAGAAGAAGAAGAAGAAGAAGAAGAAGAAGAAGAAGAAGAAGAAGAAGAAGAAGAAGAAGAAGAAGAAGAAGAAGAAGAAGAAGAAGAAGAAGAAGAAGAAGAAGAAGAAGAAGAAGAAGAAGAAGAAGAAGAAGAAGAAGAAGAAGAAGAAGAAGAAGAAAGAAGAAGAAGAAGAAGAAGAAAGAAGAAGAAGAGAAGAAAAGAAGAGAAGAAGAAGAAGAAAGAAGAAGAAGAGAAGAAGAAGAAGAAGAGAAGAAAGAAGAAGAAGAAGAGAAGAAAGAAGAGAAGAAGAAGAAAGAAGAAGAAGAAGAAAAGAAGAAGAAGGAAGAAGAGAAGAAGAAAAGAAGAAGAAGAAGAAGAAGAAGAAGAAGAAGAAGAAGAAGAAGAAGAAGAAGAAGAGAAAGAAGAAGAAGAAGAAGAAGAAGAAGAAGAAGAAAGAAGAAGAAGAAGAAGAAGAAGAAGAAGAAGAAGAAGAAGAAGAAGAAGAAGAAGAAGAGAAGAAGA
>NC_088366.1:61095879-61098379 GCF_034508935.2 Berghia stephanieae | reverse complement strand
GGGGGACACTGCGCGTACGGAATTGCTCGAACAAATATGGCCGAGTAGATGATAATCATGATGATGATGATGATGATGATGTTGATGATGATGATGATGATGATGATGATGATGATGATGATGAAAATGATGTTAATGATGATAAATAATAATAATAATAATAATAATAATAATAATAATAATAATAATAATAATAATAATAATAATAATAATAATATTCTCTTACTTGCATGTTTGATTACCCAATTCCTTATGGACTCATTATTGTAATGGAAGTCTCAAAAAAATAATGTCCCATACAACAATATTAAAACTAAGTCAATAAGAGGGTCCGGTTGTCAGACCTGCATATATGTAAACATCGGTTATAATGTGTATGAGCATTTAATGCCGCAAACATTATCGGTGCATTTTATTCTATTACTTAACCCTTTCCTTACCACCCATTGGAAAATTGTCACATTTGTTACGATGCAACCATCACTTTTCTCATCCAAATTTAAGTTCTTTTTGCTACAGCTATAAAACTTGACATTCTGTAATAGAGTTCATATTGTCGAACAATATTATGTATAGAATGTGCTTGTTGCTTTTCTGTTTAAGTAAGAAATGTCTCTTTTTGTGTTGGGTGGGTGTGAAGTTTTGGGGAAAATTCTGAAAGTGGCTGGTAAGGAGAGGGTTAACAAACCAATGGGTTTTTATATTAATTTGTTTAGATCAAGTGTTGACTCCAATGTATTATTTAATGGTTTTTACATCCATGGCTGAAGTTGATGGATGAAGATTGAAAGCAAGCATGTGAGCGGAAGCATTTTACGTGAAGCGTGGTGAAAGGTAGAAGATGGAGAGATAGGGAGAGAGAGAAAGAAAGAAAGAAAGAGAGAGAGAGAGAGAGAGAGAGAGAGAGAGAGAGAGAGGAGAAGGATGAGCATTAGGAGGAGGAGGAGGAGGAGGAGGAGGAGGAGGAGGAGGAGGAAGGGAATTGGTTCATACAGGGAATTCAAGAGCATACCATCAATGTCCTTAGTTTGAGATAGCCTAAAAGTCTCATCAGGCCGCCAGCACAGGACCCTCAAAAAAAAAAAAAAAAAAAAAAAAAACAAATTAAAAAAAACTAAAAAAACTAGAGCATTTATATGACCCAATATCCTCAAAACGTGCTCAAATCGTTTAACAATGGGTCCCAAGCCAACAGCATACTTAACATGTAAGACATAACGCCTGTTAAGAGATATTACAATTATTCCGACAGAGACAAGGCTGTTAACGGCCAGGTACTCATTTTGCGCCTGAGTTCGGTGATAGATTGAGAGTAGAGAGCTTTTTTTCCAAGGATTCAACTATGCGCCGCTCGGAACTCGAACATAGGACCTTTCCATCCGAAATCGAGTGTCATGCCACGCAGATGGAAACAACAATAATAAAGACCCGAGTGACGTCAACTTCATTCTATCTATGCAATAAGTGCTATATTCAGCCTTAAATATGATAAGATAGATGTATCTATATGTTTCTGTCTGTGCGCTGCCATTTGTAAATAAATATCGTCATTGTGAATTCAGTGTGAATTTTTCCAGACTTATCCACCTGAAATTGGAAAAATACGTAGTTTTCAGGGTTAATGACGTTACAGACATTATAACTACCATTAAAAATTACCCATTTACGTCAAAATTACGTTAGAAAGCGTTAAAATAATGCTTTAAACTCCTTTATAACATACTAGCTCAAGAAGTCCTTTTGAATTAACACTAATAATAATAATATTTAATAATAAATAATAATAATAATAATAATAATATAATAAATTAATAATAATAATAATAATAATAATAAAATAATAAAATGATGTGATGATGATCATGATGATGAAGATGATGATGATGATGATAATAATAATAAATAATAATAATAACAACAACAACAATAATACATGACATTTATATCGCGCATTATCATCACTGCGCGATGCTCAATGCACGTTACAATTATTATGTAAGTCTCAGGTTAGAGCCTAGATTTCGTATTTCTACAAAATTATTGTAGCAGATGGCAGGTCTGATTTTCTGACCAAAAAAAAATCCCTTGCTTTGAAGAGTGGCAAATAGAACAGCATTTGGAACGCGAATAGCAAGAAAACATACGGAATGAAGATTTTTTGAAAACAAACAATTATATTTATGGAAAAATGAAAATAGCTTAGACAGCCTGAGAGGGTGGCGGGGGTCACCGTGACTGCTTGGCATTTTTCTTGAGAGAATAGAAAGACAAAATGAAAATTATAAACTGTGACTCATTGCCTTAAAACGGTGTTATGTTGAGGTGACATTATGATGCTTAAAAAGTAGAAATTTCTTTTAAAAACTATCTATAGTAAATGAAATAGACAGTGCATCTATATTAATAATAATAATAAAATAATAATAATAATAATAATAATAATAATAAAATAATAATAATAATAATAATAATAATAATAATAATAATAATAATAATAATA